>NC_047037.1:138542591-138814726 GCF_011762595.2 Tursiops truncatus | reverse complement strand
TACTTGGTAACTTTTCAACGTCCAAATTATTCACGGAGTATAATTCGTAGCTTGGCCATAGTATACAGTAGGATTAACCAGCTTTCGAACAGGTTTAAAGCATCCGAAAATAACATTGTTTTTTACCAAATCACAAACAGTGTTCTTTAGTGATTCTTCTCTTTCCTGTTTAGGCTCCCAAGAAACATCTGCAAAATGGGATTATCCGTGGCTATCAAATAGGTTACCGCGAGTACAGCACTGGGGGCAACTTCCAGTTCAATATCATCAGTATCGACACACGGGGGACAGTGAGATTTACACCCTCAGCAACCTAAACAAGTTCACCCAGTATGGCCTGGTGGTGCAGGCCTGCAACCGGGCCGGGACGGGGGCCTTCTTCTCAGGAAGTCATCACCACCACCCTCGAGGATGGTAGGTTCCAGCTGCTGCTCTGGGTCCTCAGAGCCTGGCCGCCTTCGGGCTTTGCAGTGACAATGGCATCCAGGCCGGCAGGGACTGGGGGTTCCGGTGGGGAAGCTGCCCTGATTAACTCGTGGGGCTGCCTTGGTTCGGTGCCCTTGACAGACCTTGATTGCAAAGCCAAATCCATCCCTTCTTCAGCATCCTTCTCCATCAGCCCAAGAGGTGGGCTTTTCCCGCAGTGAAACCAAAGCTCTCCCTATGACTGCGGCAGTCTGGCCTGAATGTAGAAATCCGATTTTCTAAGAATTTCTCACAAATCACTGTAAAGGAGGATTTTTTTCTTTTTCTTTTTTCTTTCTTTCTTCTTTCTTTCTTTCTTTCTTTCTTTCTTTCTTTCTTTCTCTTTCTTTCTTTCTTCTTTCTTTCTTCTTTCTTTCTTTCTTTTCTTTCTTTCTTTTTCTTTCTCTCTCTTTCTTTCTTTCTTTCTTTCTTCCTTCCTTCCTTTCTTTCTTTCCTTTTTTCTTTCTTTCTTTCTTTCTTTCTTCCTTCCTTCCTTTCTTTCTTTACTTTTTTCTTTCTTTCTTTCTTTCTTTCTTGCTTCCTTCTTTCCTTCCTTCCCTTCCTTCCTTCCATCCTTCCTTCCTTCCTTCCTTCCTTCCTTCCTTCCTTCCTTCCTTCCTTCCTTCCTTCCTTCCCTCCTTTTTTTATGATTGCTTTTTATTTTCAAGCATTCTGAGACCAGAGAACAGGAATGAGCAAGCTTCCTTGGAGCAAATCTCACGGTGACTGTGCGCCCCCTAGTGGCCATAAGGCATTAATGTACCCTCCCACCTTGACCACCTAAGAGCTCACATTCTCCAGCAATGCTTGAAAGGAGAGAGAACCCTAGTGTCCGGAAGCGCCATCTTTAGGTGCAGAGGTCAGATATAGGGTCGCTGTAGGAGTAGGGGATAGATGCTTCCAGCAGCAAGCTCGCACGGCAGTTGCCTCTTGTGCAACTAGCCGCTGGGTCATAGGTTTGAGAGCACACATGGTGACTTGCATCTATAATTTCTGAGCGTTTTCACAGGGAGGAGAAGTCTTAGACAGCTAGAACCCAGAAGTCCAGCTTTTCTTTCCATCTTCATAGTCTTTCGCAGGCATGGTTAGATAGGCCTTTGGGTTTGCACGTTGATGTTCATCTTTCACTGATGTTTGCAATTCAAGTCACTATTTTGCCCCCTCTCCCAGCCACGACCGTTTAAGGTTTGCATAAACCCACATGAAAAATACTTCAGATATCCTTCTAGCCTGTATCCTAGTCCATTTTCTCTCTTTCCTCTGACGAATGGTATAGTATTGAAAGGGGCCCTGCTGGGGATGGGACAGTGAATACGATGACGTGTCTGCTTTGTGGCACTTTCAACAGTGAGGCTTTCAATTTACATGCCAGGTATTACTCAGTATGAGGAGATGTACTGTATAAAGTACATGTAACTTACAACAGTAACTTTCAAGGGTAATGGGAAAATAAGCCAGACCAGCAATGGTCTTTTACTCATGCAGTAGGATCAGAAGTGTTCTCAACTCCATAAGCCTGGGGCTTAACAGTGAAGCAGTTATTCTGGAAAGAGAGACAGTGGAAGTCATATGAAGTCATTGCATTTTACTGAGTTATCATAATATTTGCATAGAGGAATGGTACTCATTTTTTTCCTTAATTTGGGGGATTGAGAGCAAATGTTTTTATTTTCCTGTACTTTGAACTATTAAACTAATGTTGCTTATTCAATATTGCTTTGCTAATTAAACCACCCACGGTTATTACAGATTCTAACTATCTAATTTCAGTGCCCAGCTACCCCCCCGAAAATGTCCAAGCCATAGCAACATCACCAGAAAGAATATCACTGTCCTGGTCCACACTTTCCAAGGAAGCCCTGAATGGAATCCTCCAGGGGTTCAGAGTCATTTACTGGGCCAACCTCATGGACGGAGGTAAGGGGTTAAACTAGAACTTGGAGTTTGCCCCAAAGGATGCGCCATGGAATTTGCAGACCCCCTCCTCCTACCGTGGGATTCAGCACAGGGTGGGCAGTTCTTTATCGATGGGTACTTTTCTCCTTTCCCCTCGTCTTTCTGTTATCTCATATCTGACATTTTTAACAGGTGTGCACAGCTGTTTAAATCATATACCTTCAAAAGCAATTTGAAGATATGGAGGGGGTGGCACTTGGGGAATCTAGGAATAGATGTGTTTTCCTAATTATGAGTATCTATGTCAAGCCTCTGCAGGCAGCACCAAAACCTGGATCTGTATCTAGAAAGTTCTGCGTGATGTGTATCCTAAAGGCTGACTTCCTCCTATTCCCCGATAGGACTCAGCAGGGAAAATCCTTAAGCTCCTGTAGTGTGAACTAGAAGGGGTTCAGGAAGAACGCCGGAGCCAGAACACCTTGGGCGGAGGAGTGTTGTTCCCACGAGGAGCGCTTTCATCCCAAACCCTCCACTTTGTCCCCTCCTTTTTCTTTCTTCCTCCTTGTATTCCCTCTCTTCCTTCTTGTTTCTTTGTGATTTTTTTTTTCTTTCAAGTTGTAGGACAAAATTCTCCTGTTTGGAGGCAAGACTTGGCACGAGAGAGGGTCAGCTCAGGGAGTGCAAGATTGGGGCTCCAAGTGTCTTGAGGCAGAACAGAGGCCTGACGTCACCGAGCCAGGCTGAGCCCCGCTCCAGGAGCATGACAGGCCCACCCTGAGCTACAAGCCCCTAACAGGAAAGGCTCTGCTCTCTGCTTGTGGCCCAGGACTTGGGTGGCCCACATCTGCACCCTCCCCGCTCCCCATATCCAGCCCCCGGGGATGCCTCCCCTCTGGTTGGGGCTTCCTGCAGCTCTTCTGACTGTGGGTCCTCTGAGTCTGGGCAAACACAGAGGCCCCCAGGCATTTCCCACCTCTGCTCAGGACCACCTGGGTCTGCTCTGCCAACCCGGTCACTTTCCCCACCCAGGTAATCAGAACACACTGGGCCTCAGAGGCTGCAGGGGTTCCACTATTGGTGCCAGAATAAAGGAAGGAAGGCAGCTTAATTTGCTAAGTAAATAGCAGAGTTCAGGCTTAGCTGTTTACATCTGCAGCCAGACTTGTGTCTCAGAGCTGAGGACCAGATCTGATTCCCTTGATGTCGAGGTAGCGCTTTTCATAGTGCCAGCAGTGGGAGACATTCTGATTCGCCTTCTGGGCGCCCCCAAAGCAGAAGTGTTACCTGAGCAGCTACTCTGTGCTGAGCTCCTGCTTGGCGCTGAGGATGCAGCATCTGCCCCGATGGATGCTCTAGCCTAGTGAGAGTGGGGATAAGTGATGCATACAGAACCTCCAGCCCAGTAAGGCACAGCCAGCCCCACGGAGGCACAGAGTTAAACAGATGATTCCCTTCACCTCCTCCCTGCAAACAGAGCTTCAAAACTCCCATAGAAGTAAAATACGGAGCAATGAAAAATTTCAAATTATCTACTTTACTGACACAATACAGTAATAGATCATTGCATATACTTGTTCTGGTTTCTAATCCTCTTCTTGAATAAGATGAAATTAAACACCCTAACGTACTCACCTAAAGGCAGTGTTACACTAAAATCGTCCTTTTTTGTTCTTGTTGGAAACATTTCCATAGTCCGGTGGTGACTCTTCATCACATTTTCACATTTTACTCATATGTGCTAATAATACCTGTAAGCACCTCAGTTCTACGATGGATGATCTGGTTGATATCGTTCAGTCAACTTCACACTTTAAAGCTTTAAAAACTTGAACATTTAAAAACATAAAAGTCTTTAAATAAAGAATGCTTTGGGCTTCCCTGGTGGCGCAGTGGTTGAGAGTCCGCCTGCCGATGCAGGGGACGCGGGTTCGTGCCCCGGTCCGGGAAGATCCCACATGCCGCGGAGCGGCTGGGCCCGTGAGCCATGGCCGCTGAGCCTGCGCGTCCGGAGCCTGTGCTCCGCAACGGGAGAGGCCACAGCGGTGAGAGGCCCGCGTACCGCAAAAAAAAAAAAAAAAAAAAAAAAAAAAAGAATGCTTGGAAATGCATACAGTTTCTAAAGATACTTTTACTCACTGTATGAAGACCAAGGTGATGTGCTTAATGCCTAATGTAGAAGTACTACACTTAATCTCCAAAAGATGAGAAAGAAACCTCAGAAACCTATGAACAGTCATTCCTGACCTGCTACCTCTGAGAAGTGACATGTATGCATTCGCAGGGAATTTCATGGAATTACTGGGTTCTTCTGCACCAGCTCTTAGATTGCGGCCCTGAGGTTCCCACAGACACACAACACATAGTGATCATGTAAAGAACTATACCTGCTAAGCTTGAGGATACACCACACATACATACACACACACTCACTCGTGCAGGCCAAGAGAGAAAGAGATCGTTACTACTGCTGTGATTAGCAATTGCCCCAAATACTTTGAAAAATATGCATTAAAAAGCATTTTGTTATTGTTAATATGACCAGATAAAACTGGTTAATATATTTGATAGGACAGGTTAAATGTACAATAGGTCGGTGAAATTTCTGAGTATTTTATAATCTGAAAGTCAAAGAATTTTTAAGACCTGACAGAAGCAGTTAGTCTAAGATTGCTAGGGAAGTGGCACACTTTGAAAATCCACTATTTCCATCGGAATTGGAGCTGCTTTTCAGCCCTCTGTCTTTCTTCAAGGCAAAAACGACAGATTCTGAATCAAAGCAACGTTTAAGTGCCAACCAAGACTTTTGCTACGATGCTGGCAGGTTGAGGAGGTGCTTGGGAAAAGTGATTTCCACCCCTATTTTGATTTCTTCCTTAGACTCTTTAAGAATGAAGAAGGGTGTCAATAAATACATAAAACTATTTTGTTTTAAAATATGAAGTTTTTCTTTAAAAAACTTTTTGTACTATAAATGATTTCTGAATTTATTTTCTATATTAATTTCATATTATTTTACTCATGATTTCAACTGAACACTATTCTTTACTCCCCATATATTTTTAAAAAATTATTTTATTGAAGTATAGTTGATTTACAATGTTATGCTAATTTCTACTGTACTGTCCCATATATATATATATATATATATATTTTTTTTTTTAATGACTCCATTGGGGCCGGGAAAAGTAGGTGATAGAAATCTGTGTTTAAGCCGTAAAAAAAGAAAAGGAGCTTGAAAGAACGACAAATGAAGCACGCTATTTTGAATTTGGCTTTTTTCATAATTTTCCTTTTTACTTCCTCTACATTGATGAGTCAGGGACATACCCTCCCAGCAGAGAGAATGAGGTGCTTTTGTGGTAGATTCTGGGGCACAGGTAGTTTTTAAAAATCCTTGGGGGGGTAATTTTGAACAGGGGTTTGGACTGCTTTCATATTCATGGTTCGTGATAAATTAGTTCATCCAAATAATATGAACCCCAATATGAGTCAATAACCAGGTACCAATTCTAATTAGTATGGTAATTCATGAGCGGGTGTAATTCTTTTGTGTCAAGTGTTGCTTTCTTTAAAAAGATCAGGGTGTCCCACTTTGCCCTTCTCCCTCTTAACTGTCCTCTTCTCCATCACTGTGTCTCACTGGGGAACAGCCCTGTCCCATCGGCACAGCACACCTTTCCCCTGCACTGTAATTGGAGCTCATACTTCCCCCGTGACGTAGAGACCCTGGGTCCTTCTTAAAGATAAAAACAAAAGCATAAAACCAGAGGCCCCAAGAGGTCACATGATATAGTCAACTCCTCATTACTAGCCCTGCATACAGCCCCGTGGAAGCCCCTCCCCTGAGTTGCATTTTCCCTGACTGTGTGTGTGTGTGTGTGTGTGTGTGTGTAATCTTTGGCATAATGTAGAAGTTCCTAAATCTGAAAAGATCTTGATGAGATCTATACTTAAACTTTTTCCATTAGCATTTGAATTTTTTAACCTACTCCAATTGACCTGTATTATCTATGTTCAGGAAAATGAACATCATAAATGAATAATATAATGGAAAGCGGTCTGATGGTCACCCAGGGCAGACTTTTCCTTCACAGGAGAGAATTTCTAACCCATCTGAGGGTAACGATTGTTACCCAGCTTTCCAAATGCACAGTGACCACACAGGAGCAAACATTTTCTTTCATTTTCATAAGCCATCTGCTCCGGTTTCTAGATTGTGGCCCCTAAAAGTCTGCCACCAGATGGTCTCCCCCAGAAGACCACAGGCATCTTTGGGGGGCTGTGCCCTTTGCTCTTCTCTCCCCCCCCCCCAGCAAAGCATCCTGCCCCCAGAACTCATCCACAAGGTGCCCAAGGTGGGAACAGGCGCCGGGCTCCTGTTGGGGTCCGGGGCTGTGTCTGTGCCCATTTTTCCCATCCCCTCACAGCCCTCATCACACACAGGGCTCCCTGGCATGTGAGTGACAAACCTTGGTTACCCCCTGCTTTATTTTAAATTCAACTATCCTGCTATGTCCAGTTCAGCCCTGATCCTTTTGATGACGAAAAGTAAAAATAGTCACCATAATCACCAAACAGCTGGCCACTAATCTCCGAACTTCCGTGCAATATGCCAGAAGGACAAGAGGAAAGAAAATCAAAGAGCAGGAAGAGGAAACCAGCTGGCAGAACCGCATCGCATCCGGCCGCCATGCAGGCCCACCGAGCGGCCACAGGGAGTGGCTGAGAGTGGGGACCCGGGCCGTGCGGCCACGCCCTGTGGTGCCGCGGCCCATGCTCTCGGCCCCCCGTGCTCGGCTCCGGGACCTGGGGAAGCTGTTGAGTCTCTGCCTGCCTCAGTTTCCTCTCCTGTAAAATGAATGGGTTGTGGAAACAAGAGCATGGTCATGCTGGGTAAATGAGTTGACCTGGGAACCCAGAACCCAAGGAAGCGCGCACGGCGTGTCAGCTGCCTTTACTGAGGCCAGAGAGCGCGAGAGACCCTTCCGGGCAGCCTCACTGTGTGCACTGTGTGCAGAGGTGGCCAGACACCAAGGAGGACTCCCTCCTGGACCCCGTCTCCCAGCCCAGTTCTGAGTAACCGGGCACAGCGGGCACGGGGACGAGCCTGCACCAAACATCCCACACACGGCCACTTGCCCTAAAGGTCAGCAGTCCTCAGGCCCCTCTCTCCTTGTCCGTCAGAGCACCCGTGGCGGTACTTACCACACCACCGTGAGTTTTCTCAAACTGCCGTGTATCCTGTACCTCAGATGCGCCAGCGTAAAGGTCCACGTTTGCACGTCATTAGCTGATCCCACACCAGAGCGTGAAGCAGTTTTAGCTGACGCCACGGTCCTGACGCGTCAGCCGGAGGGTTCACTCCAGGTGACAGGAGGGGTTTGCTGTGCTGCCGTCGCTCGTATACTTAAGTTAGGTGCTGAGAAATACGTCTACCTTAAAGGAGTTTGCTTTTGTAAATGGAAAAATGAAACTCGACTTGTAGAAGCTTCTTGATGAGCAGTTAGAAGGGTCTCTGCGGAGTGAGCATAGTGGTCCTGGCTCCCTGGGGCCTGGGGTGAGGGAAACCTGCTTGGGGACAGTTCAGGAGGGCAGCCACGGTGCCAGCGTTGGGTTTATAACACTTAACTTGGAGTGCATTGCTGTTTTCCAGACCGATTTTCCACCCTGTGCTCTGTGGCAGTTTGGTGCAAATGACCTTTTCCAAATGTCGCAGAGCGTTGGTGTCACATGAAGACTGTGCGTGGTCCCCTTGAGTGATTTCAGGACGTGAGCGATGGAGGCTTGTGGCCCAGTGCTGGGCAGCAAGGATGGTGCCCACAGCCGCGGTAACAGGTTCGTGTTTTCTTGTCCTCCAGAGCTGGGTGAGATTAAAAACGTCACCACCACGCAGCCCTCCCTGGAACTGGACGGGCTGGAGAAATACACCAACTACAGCATCCAGGTGCTGGCCTTCACCCGGGCTGGGGACGGTGTGCGAAGCGAGCAGATCTTCACTCGGACCAAAGAGGATGGTGAGAAATGGGGCGGCTTGTTGGGGGAGAGCTCAGGTCCCGTCTGAACCTCCAGGGGCCACACAGGAGGCTCCCACCAGCTGGCAGCATTCCCGGGCAGGAGCTATTGTTGGAAAGGCTGGGTCAGAGAATTAATTCACCCACCTATTCTTTTTTTTTTTTTCAGACTTCTTAACATCTTTATTGGGGTATAATTGCTTTACAATGGTGTGTTAGTTTCTGCTTTATAACAAAGTGAATCAGTTATACATATACATATGTTCCCATATCTCTTCCCTCTTGCGTCTCCCTCCCTCCCACCCTCCCTATCCCACCCCTCCAGGCGGTCACAAAGCACCGAGCCGATATCCCTGTGCCATGCGGCTGCTTCCCACTAGCTATCTACCTTACGTTTGTTAGTGTGTATATGTCCATGCCTCTCTCTCGCCCTGTCACAGCTCACCCTTCCCCCTCCCCATAACCTCAAGTCCGTTCTCCAGTAGGTCTGTGTCTTTATTCCTGTCTTACCCCTAGGTTCTTCATGACATTTTTTTTTCTTAAATTCCATATATATGTGTTAGCATATGGTATTTGTCTTTCTCTTTCTGTCTTACTTCACTCTGTATGACAGACTCTAGGTCTATCCACCTCATTACAAATAGCTCAATTTCGTTTCTTTTTATGGCTGAGTAATATTCCATTGTATATATGTGCCACATCTTCTTTATCCATTCATCCGATGATGGGCACTTAGGTTGCTTCCATGTCCTGGCTATTGTAAATAGAGCTGCAATGGACATTGTGGTACATGACTCTTTTTGAATTATGGTTTTCTCAGGGTATATGCCGAGTAGTGGGATTGCTGGGTCATATGGTAGTTCTATTTGTAGTTTTTTAAGGAACCTCCATACTGTTCTCCATAGTGGCTGAACCAATTCACATTCCCACCAACAGTGCAAGAGGGTTCCCTTTTCTCCAGACCGTCTCCAGCATTTATTGTTTGTAGATTTTTTGATGATGGCCATTCTGACTGGTGTGAGATGATATCTCATTGTAGTTTTGATTTGCATTTCTCTAATGATTAACGATGTTGAGCATTCTTTCATGTGTTTGTTGGCAGTCTGTATATCTTCTTTGGAGAAATGTCTATTTAGGTCTTCTGCCCATTTTTGGTTTGGGTTGTTTGTATTTTTGATATTGAGCTGCATGAGCTGCTTGTATATTTTGGAGATTAATCCTTTGTCAGTTGCTTCATTTGCAAATATTTTCTCCCATTCTGAGGGTTGTCTTTTGGTCTTGTTTATGGTTTCCTTTGCTGTGCAAAAGCTTTGAAGTTTCATTAGGTCCCATTTGTTTATTTTTGTTTTTATTTCCATTTCTCTAGGAGGCACCCACCTATTCTTGACTTTGCTCCATGCAAACTTTTTGCTGCCCTCACAAAATATTCCAGCACGACTCAGACCAGCACTTCCTGTGTCACCTTTGTTTGATTTATCCATTGTTTCTCTCTTCCCCTATAATTTTTCCTTTTTTTGTAGGGGGAGGCACATATTATTTTAAACAAAAGTGCCTTTTATCCCAGGCCTGTATCCCAGGGCCATCCCTGTTTTGTATCCCATTAGAATAATTTCAGTGACTCTTTAGCTATTAGTGTAAGCTCTGATCATTTCCATCTTTCCACTTAAAAATTATGTAATGGTCTACATCGTCATATGCTGTACCAGCTTTAGAATAACATTAGAATAAGCCCTCAATGTGAGAGCTTCATGTTAATTTTTAAAAATTTCTTACGAGAATTTATGATGATTTAGTAAAATTTTAAATCGTAGCACATTTTTCAGATCACAGTTTGGACTTGGTTATGTGACTATTTCCCAATCCTACAAAAACTGTATGGCAAAATAGTTTCTTATATTATTTTAAGAGAAAGCCTGAGGGACCTTACTGAAGACTTTTTGAAGAATAATTTAACTTATAATACATATTATGGCAACAGTGAGAAAAGCAGTTTCCACCTTAATAAAAGAAAGAGCAATTGATATCCAATTGATCCCCTTGTGGAATCCTCCAAATCAGAGCTCAGAATTATACCCAAGCCAGAGTTGAGGTGGGAACCACTACACCTGAATTCTGTGCTGATTTGGCTCTGCAGTTTTGTTTTTTTGTCTTCTTGCAGGGCCTCTGTTCCCCAGGAAGCTGGGCAGGGTATGGGTGGGAGAGCCGTTTTCCATTGCCCATGAGTGCCTACGTATTGGCAGTTTTGATGTCCTTTGCTACATACACAGTCAACATGCTGTTGCTTCCCCCTCTATGTCCTGTGGGAGCAAAGCTAGGGACACACTCTCAGAGGCTTGGGCAGACCCTTCCTGTCCAGCTTTTCTGTCTCCTAAGGACACTCCCCTGACGTTCACAGCATCACTCTCTGCTCTCCCCTCATCAAACCCAGCCCCGCTCCCCAAGCAGTCCTGTCCATCTACCCTCACATATTATGTTTATTGTCTCTCTAGCCCTTCATGCATTCTAGTTCCCGCACACAAATTTAACCTCATTACCCTCAGTTTTTCTAGAACACACAAGTGATTATTCCCAGTTATATGCAGGTGTCAGCCAATGCCGCCCAAAGGAATTGCCTTCTTTAGGGAAATCTAAGGTCAAAATGCAATGCCATTAGGAAGTCACACATTCATAGAGATATCTACAAATCTATGTCCTGGACGAAGACAGCCATATTTAATTTTTAAAATGTAATCAACCGAGAGCTGTGTCTAGATGCTGGCTCTGCCACCTGCTGCCGTGGGACTTTGACACCTTACCTCACTTTCTCTGAACTGGACTTTTTCATGTACAAAATTTCCATGACAATCAGACTGCACAGAATTAAGACATAAAAAGTGAAGTGATGTGTGCAAACATCACCTAGCTTGACATATCGTGGGATGGTTCCTGACACTAGACATTTGATTATTTGATCTCCACTCCTTCAGAATGAGGGTGGAACCTTCTTTTGCATTGCTAAGCAATAACACAGATGTCACTGGAATTATTATTTAAAGAGCAAATTGATCAGCAACATGGATTTTGACACCTGCATTTTTCAGAAAAACGTACAGAAATCCAATAAAAGCGGAAAGCTCTTTACAGCTCCATACTGACTGGTAATTTGGGATCAATTTTTAATTACTCTTCCAGTTTTAGAAATCATAGAGCTCTGTCTCAAAACTTGACCCTGAGACCCAAAGTGTAATTTGTCAATCAATTATTCTCTGCTTTCATATCCAGTGCTAATAGTATGGGGAGATGTGATTAATTGTGGAAGGCCCTGCCTTGGGCATACCAGGGAGGAGATCAAGAATTCCACTTGTGCAAACGTGGACGAGAGTGATGCAGAGCTGAGTGTCAGTATTTACTTGGGATAAATCATCAGCATTTTCAAAAAGAAGCAGAGCAGAGATTAGGCAGAAGGAGAGAAAAACTAGTATAATAGTGAGCTTATTTCCCAGATTCACATGAAAGCTTCACTAATCTAGAAATGGTGAAGAATTGTGCCAGCCATCCTTATAGACTCAATGTCTAATATAAATAGACATTTGAGCAGTTTACAGAACTGATTACAATTTTGTGTCTGCTTGTAAGGAATGCGTAATCAAAGTCAGAGTATAAATCCTGTTGATGCTTCTGTGAAGTCTTATGATTTGAAGTTTGGATAACACTGCCGACTTCAATTAAATGATGTAAAAATATAAAATAATAATTGTCAACATTTATTGTTTTTCCTCAGAAAAGCACTATTCTAGGCACAGGTTGAAGTTTCATTGTTTATTGATGCTCTTGCAAGTAAAGAAATATTAACACATTCACAGCAAACATTCAATTAGGACTTCTCTGCCCAAAACAGTTCTTAAACTAACGTCCTCACCCCTCAGTGTCATGGGGCCTGGAATTTTAAATCATGTTGTTAGGTCACTGATCATCTTAAAAAGGAAAAATTTATCACTTGCTAGTGAAAGAGATAAAAACAGAATCAATAATAAATAAAAATAGATTAAATAAATAAAATTGAAAAATAAAACACATACAACGTTTACTTTTACAGGGGATAATTCACAACTGAAATATTTGTTTAGAAAACAAGTCTTCTGTTCCATAAGTAGTTTCTCAGTTTCTATAAAGATTCTTGGACATATTCTCCAAGAATATGGAGATCTTGATATAGATCTCTGATATAGATCCTTGGACATACTATTGGGTCCATAGTCTCAGTTCCATCAGTACAGTTGTGGGTCCACAGAGATATTCTCAGGGTCTGTAAGAACAACTGACGTCTCAGGTCCTCTTCCCAGGACGGCTCAATCATTGAGAACTTGCACATTTTTTATTGCTGCAAGACCACAAAAGATTATTTGCCAATCAAGCTTTTTGTTTTTGAACACAGGACAGCTAATTCTGAATTCTAAAATGTTTGTGAAATCCTGCTACCATTTTATTTGCTGAGAATATAATCTGAGCCAAGCCATGGGGAAGAGAACACACACAAACATAATTTATTATTTTTCCAATTGTTATTTTCGTCCTGCTGGCAGAAGGTAGTTTCAGCCCTGATCCTTTTCCACAAAAGAAAACATTACATATATCTAAATAGCGACGGTTGTGTTTAAGTGCAAATATTTACTGAATACATCACAAATCCACATAGCTCTGTGGGAAGAAGTCCAGCAGGAGCTGTAATATGTGATCTTTGGTCCCTCTCTGCCATGGTTAATGATCTGTTTAGCAGGACATCTGAAAGTGGAGCTCAGAGCAAGAGAAAAATAAACAGACATCAGGATATTTGATTCCTCTGGCCAGCCATATCTTGAGCCATACATCCTCTTGAAGGCATGGATGGTGTGTTCTCAGGTGATAGTGTAACTGCACCCTGGTTCACCTTAAAGGTGATGGACTCTTTGTGTGTGTGTGTGTGTGTGTGTGTGTGTGTGTGTGTGTGTGTGCGCATGTGTGTATTTGCCTGACCACCAGCAGTGCTGCCCTTCAGGAGACACTGAAGGCTTTGTGTGCCATGAGAAAGCCTGTCAGTTAATCGGTATCAATACTGCTTAGGATTCCAGAGTCCTGCAGCATTTGGCAGGGTTGTGATGTGGTCTGTGCAGTAGCGGATACACCGGCAACACCACAGACCAGGATGTCCTGGGAGGCCTTCCACCACGTGGATGTCAAAGCTTCCTCTGCTGCAGTGATTCTCACACAGGTTCCTAGGAAGTCCAAGGGCTCCTAGGGGGGCTTCAGAGATGCCCAGTGGTAATGGGGAGGGCCCCTGAAGGGCTCCCTCCCAGCTCTGCTTCAGGAGGAGCCACTCCACTTCCACTGTGTTATGCATGGGTCTCCCACATGACACTTAAAAGGATTTGTCCACTTTGAAGAGTGTTTGGAAACCACTGCTGTAATGGGTGCAAAGGCCAGACATACTGGAGCCTGATGGAAACCAGAAGAGAAAAGGGGCCTCATGCATTGCTTGGACATGACGACAACTGCTATTGTGAAGGTGTCCCTGCAGCATCATGTCATCTGCTCACGGCTCAGAAAAGCCACTGCGGAGCCTGGGGCTCAGGTGGACCTGGCTGTCACGGCGGGTCACACATACACACACACTGATGTGTGTACCACACCACACACAGCACAGACATCACATACACACCACAAACCACACATGCACACGCACACACTATACTCACACATACCACACACACACCACGCACGCTACACATGCAGACATACTCTACACACACGTCACACACACATCACACAAAACACACACCACATACACTACACACACCACACAAGCCACAAACCGCACACACACGTACCCCTGCCTGTGGCTGATCTCCAAGACCAGAAAAATGATGATGACAAAAACGAAGCTGACCAGAGTGTCTGTGAGGTACTTATTAGACTTTTGTCTCATTTCAGATCGAGGCAATATTTTTACAGAACAATAAGGTTGATGTTTCACATTAAGATACACTCTTAGGTGGCTTGACTGTGTGGACCCATTCTCTATGCTGTGTAGCAAATCATCACAAACTTAGCACCTTAAAACAATACAAATTCATTATCTGACCATTTCCTGGGGTCAGGAGTCCAGGGACAGGTTAGCCAGGCCCCCGCTCAGGGTCTCACAGGCTGGAATCACAGTGTTGGCTGGGCCTGGGGTCTCATCTGAGGTGGGATCCTCACCCGAGATCACTGGCAGTCAGCAGGACCCAGTTCCCTTAGGGCTGAGACCGTCTCCTCAGCCCCCAGAGGCCACTCCCCAATCCCTGTCGCATGGCCCCAGCAGGGTCACATGGTCGTGTGGTCATAGGAGGACAGTTGACCTCTTCATCACCAACAGGAGCCTGTCTCTGCTACTCCAAATCCCTCTCTGACTTCTAGACCCTCTTTTAAGAGGCTCATCTGATTAGGTTGGGCCCACCCAAGTTACTCTCCTTTCGAGTAACTTAAAGTCAGCTGATTGGGTCCTTAATTATGTCTGCAAAATCCCTTCACCTTTGCACACAATGTAACCTGATTTTGAGAGTGCTCCATCATAGTGACAAGTACCACCCACATTCAAGGGGAAGTAATTGTACAGGTGTGGATATCAGAGGGCGAGAATCTTGGGCACCATCTTAGAATCCTGCCTGCCACACTGAGCTCATTTAGAAAGTCTGCTTGGAGGACCTAGTATGCCCCAGATACTGGCCCGGGCACTGGAGACACAGCAGAGAACACGACAGGTGGGGCTCGCAGGCTGGTGGGGGAGACAGATATTTACCAATCACTCCTGAGTGGGTTATGACGGGTGCCATGAAGAAGCGTCTTCAGAGACAACCCGTCCTGAAGTTGTCACAAACCTCACCTAGGCTAGTGACAGAGAAGGTTTTCTCAAGAAAGCAAGCACTAGCAGAAGCTGAGATGAGTTAGAGTTGCCGAGGACAAGGTGGAGGGTGGGGAACAATTCCAGGCAGGAGGAACCCAAGGCTGTCAGTCATCATGTGTCAATGACCTGATGTGGGAGACGCACGCCACATCCAGGGGCCTAAAAAGGGCTCCAGTGCTGTGCAGTGACACAGAGCCAGGAAGAGAATCCAGCCCCTGACCTGACAAGTCCACGTGGAGGTCTAAAGCACACACCAACCTTACACATCCACCGAGAGGCAACGAGAAGGGAAGAGGATTCTAGGTTCTGGCTCTTGCGACCAAGGATGTGGCTGTGCCATTTGCTGCAATAGGGGACGGGAGGAGGGAGGCTTGGGAGAGAAGGTGATGAGCCCTGCTTTGAACAGGATAGGTCTAAGGTGCGTGAGTCAGAGCCGAGATGCCGGGACCATCGGACACGAGAGCTCTGAGAGCATCTGCGTGCACAGGGGAGCACGTGGGAGAATGCAGAAGAGATGGTCCTCAGCCGCTGCATTCTTAACTTCAACCAGTCAAACCTGGAGCCATAAGTTCACTCAACGATGGCCAGAAATTCATGAAGGCTACCTAAGCTTGCCTGTATCTTCATAAGAAAAAAGCAGATTACCAAAATGTAACCTGATGACTAGGAGTGCGTCTTAACCAACTATGTCCCAGACACACCCTCCTAAGCCATCTCTGTCTCCTGCCCCTCTCAACATTTGGTGTTTATAATTCAACACTGAGTTACAAAGTAAAGGCCAGAATCCTTTAGCAATATGTACAATAAAGAAATGGCGATGATACAAATGATAGCTAGAGTTTATTCAGTGTGTATTATATTACAGGACTCGTATATACAGGACTCGTATTAATTCTTCACATGAATTCTCTTTCATAATCTTAACAGTAAAATAATAACTTGGTATAGTTATTGTTCTGGCTTCATAGATGAGGGAACTAAGACTTACTAGAGAACTTCTGAACTTGCCCAGGACACAGAACCAAGTGATAAAGTTGGAGAAAAGCCAGCAGTGGAGGCTGCAAAGCCCACACCTTTAACCATTGTGGTGTAATCCAAACCAGAACTAAAATTTTAAATTCTCATTTGTAAAATATTGGCTCAGAAATCCTGAAAATCTTTCTCCAATGTCTTGTGCCTCAGTTTCTGTATATTTATTATTTTCTTGTGCAAAATTCTAATAACGCTACAAGGAAAGATTGTACAAGATGGATCATGAATCAGTGTATGAGGAACCACATGGGGGTTTAGGTAGTAAGTGCAGTGAAAAACCCTTTGATCTGACGCGATCCAGGCAAGTTAATGGAAATAATCTACTAAAGAAGGAATCACTACATTTTACAGTGACCAAGAGACAGAACTCAAACATTGTAGTTTAACTTAAAACATATAAATACACATTTATTATATAATCATTGTCTAATTAAATGATCCAGACTCATTTCTTTAGTTTGAGATGAAGAGATTAGAGTTCTATGTCATTTTTCATTCTTTGAACTGTATTCATCATGGATCATCTGTAATTTCCACTTTAATTTCTTGATCATGGAGTAAACATGTATTGTCATTGGCCAATAATCTGATTTTTAATTTCTTTTTATCTGTTTGCCTTGATTTTTTTTGCCATGTGACCTGTTCTTCTCACTAGTCTTGCCCAAACCTAATTGAAGCTTCTTTTTTTTTAAAACTTACCTTCAGAAAGCTTTTCCAAAGTGCCATCAATTGTCCTAAAAACAGCTTTCTTTGTGCACTCATATTTCATCAGTTTCCATAAATTAAACTGCATTACCTTGACAAGTACAATTGTCACCAGCAGGGTGGAAACAAGCCTGACACTCCTGATGAGCAGCCAGCCAAGGGGTTGTTGCCAATGTACTTGGGGTCCTAGAAGGACACTGGCCAGAGGGAGTGCCTGGTGGACGCCAGCTGCGTGGTTTGCTTTACGGAAGATATCGAGGGTTCTGGCCAATCTGGGGGCATCCATTAGCGTGGGAATATTAAGCATGTGTACGCTCTACGCTTGGCGTTCAGGAGGAGCCCCTGTGGCTCTGAACCAGGTTGTAGATGTCTTGGTGATTGCCCTCACCAGTAGAAAACGAAGCATATTCAGGACAAAGGTACCTTGTTCCCAAGGACCTATTAATCCAAGCTTCATCACTCCTATGTGTGCCTTTCTCTAGATCTTTTGCTCTTGGTGGAACTTGTCAAAAACTGATCCCAGGGCTTCCCTGGTGGTGCAGTGGTTGAGAGTCCACCTGCCAATACAGGGGACGCGGGTTCGTGCCCCAGTCCTGGAGGATCCCACATGCTGCGGAGCGGCTGGGCCCGTGAGCCATGGCCGCTGAGCCTGCGCGTCCGGAGCCTGTGCTCCGCAATGGGAGAGGCCACAGCAGTGAGAAGCCCGCGTACCGCAAAAAAAACTAAACAAAAATCTGATCCCAAGATTTTATATTTTCAAATGATGACTGTGTCCAACCCCCATTAACTCTTGCCAGAGTTGTTGGTTTTGTTGTTTTGACCTAGAAGAGTCAAGGTCAAAATTTGAGCATAATTTGACCTAGAATTGTCACCTAGAAGGTGACAATTATGAGATACACATTCAACTCCAAAAATATTTACTCTGAAGTTAGGTTGTTTTTGGAGAAGGAAGGAACTCAAAGCTTCCTCCAGGGGCTCACAGGGGACCTTACTGGTTTGAATTTCAAGGTCTCCATCAAGGGGGGAACCTCTCTCTACATGAAAAGTTAAAACAATGAGGAGGAAAGCAATAACCTCGTGGTTTCTCTCACAGCAGATTTAACACTCTTTCCTCTTTATCCCATGTTCTACCCACCTCACCTCATTCTCCCTCTTCAACCTGGAAAACAAAAGGGTGGAGGGAAGGGCACTTATGTTCAATCTCACTTCTCAGATTAAGCTTCATGTCATCAACACCCTTTTCTGCATTCTTAGATGATTTACAGAGGGGAGTTTGTTGTCTGTATAAACTGTGAATCTTTGACACAAAAATTCATACTCATAAAAACTGCTTCTGAGCCTCTCCTGAGCCAAATAGAGGTGTCATTACAAAGTGTTTTGGGCACAGAAGGGTGATCTCTGATGACTGAGGTAATTCGCCCTCATTCCTAACTCAGGAGGCAAGAGGTACGCCCCAAGCCTGTTCAAAGCCAAACACTGTAGCAGAAAAAAGAATGACCCAGAAGCTAAATTCTCTACTAGTCAGAGGCAGGAAGTCATCAGGGACTGAAAAGCACAGAGAAGGCTCCCGGGAAAATAGGGACTTGAGCTGATTGTGTTAGTTCTGTCACAGAAACAACCATTCATGACACTGGTTAAGGAACAGCAAGGCAGGCTTCATTCAGGGGAACGATTTGATAGGTGAAGGCATGACCACAATAGTGCTTTGCAGTAGGGGAGGGAGATTGGATTCAGCTTTGAATACAACAAGGAAAAGTGGGAATTTATAGCCAAGGAGTGAAGGGGAGGAAGAGGGGTCATTGGGTGAAAAAATTACTAAGAGGAAACATCAGGGGTGAGGGGCATTCTGGCTAAATTGGCTTCACAGGAGTTTTGCAAAAGGCAGGTGAGGAGGATCAGAGATTACCTGGTGATGACAGAGAGTGAGGACTTTGATCGATATCAAAGGTGACAAGATATTGTGGAGATTCTGGCTAAACTGACTGAGCAGGATACTTGCTAAAGTGGGCTCTTAGGGGATATGCCCAAGAACATGGCTCAGTGGAGCTCCTAGGTCACTGGTCAGAGAGACACTGTGTCAGCCCCCAGGGTGGCTGTAACAAAGTCCCACAGCCTGGGGGACCAACAACAGGAATGTGCTGTCTCACGTTTCTGGAGGCAAGAAGTCCAAGATCAAGGGGTGGGCAGGGTCCGTTCTTTCCAAGGACTGTGAGGGAGAATTGATCCCTGGCTTGTAGATGGGCATCTTCTCCCTGTGTCTTCACATTGTCTTGCCTCCATGTATATCTCTGTGTCCACATCTCCCTTTTTTTTACAAGGACACCAGCCATGCTGGTCAGGGCTCACCCAAATGACCCCATTTTAACTTGATTTTCTCTTTAAAGATTCCATCTCCAGATAAGGTCACATTCTGGCATGGTAGGGTTAGGGCTTCAACAAGTGGGTGTTGACTGAAAAAAAAATGCACAACGTGAGAGTTGTGAGTTAAGTTTTATTTAGGGCAAAATAAGGACTATAGCCTGGGAGACAGAATTTAAGATAGCTCTGAGAAACTTCTCCATAGAGGTAGTGGGGAAGGTCAGTGTTACATATGATTTCAGTGAAGGGGGTACATGCAGTCAAGCACACGTTTGGCAGAAGCTTCCTGCCAGTCATGAGGAACAGGTGTCACCATTAATGATTTTAGTGCTTTTCTAGATATGAGGAGATGCAAGAACCGGGCTCATAAAATCTTCTCCTAAAAATATCTATCTGTCTGAAGGCCTGTTCTGCCAGTTTTTCCCAGAGCACAGAGGGCCTCATTCCTGATGTCCACCCTAACTCCTTTCAGTAGATGTTGAAGGTCAGCGGCTGCAGCAGTTCATGATTTAATCCTTGCAGAGGCAGATGGCAAGTGCCGATTTGTAGTTGGCCTGGGTTTCGAGGGACACAGTTCAGCCCGCATCCCTGACTCCTGAAGAGCTGGGAAGAGAGAGTGGCAGGGCCCAGCAGTGTCCTGTGGGGTGGTGGGTCTGGAGTGGCGGGGAGGGAAGCTCCATCATTCTGTCACTAAACTTTCTGCTTTTCCAGTTCCAGGTCCCCCCGCGGGAGTCAAGGCGGCTGCGGCCTCAGCCTCCATGGTCTTTGTGTCCTGGCTCCCCCCTCTCAAACTGAATGGCATCATCCGAAAGTACACGGTGTTCTGCTCCCACCCCTACCCCACAGTAAGTTGGTAAATCACCCAGTGCCTTTCAAGCATCTTCCAGAAACGAGCCACGGGCGCTCGCTTGAGACATTCTCCTTCCTTTGTTTCCCACCTCCTTGGGTTTCCCCAGTGGTTTTATTCTTCTCCCTGCTGTCTGCACATACAAAGCAAGGTCCTCATTACCACCTCACTGGAAAATACACTCCTGAATCCTTCTAAGGGACACAGTTGTCTGGAATGATTGTTTATTGGGTGAGTTCCCACAAACACTGCCAGCCGGCTTATCAAAATCAAAACCCGGAGGCCTTAATTGATTGTCAGTGGACACCACCTATTGATTTTGCTGTTGGGCTCATCCTTCAATTCACTTCATGCTTCATCTGCCTCCCTCGCACACCCTGACCCCGTCCTCCTTCCCTGCCCATCGCCCACTGAGACCCAGCAGCCGGAAAACCCTTGTTATGCTAGAAACGAAGGACTTTAACAAGACTCTATGACCCTCACAAGTACAACAGTCAGCTTAATTCATTGTGAAGGAATTAAAAGGTAGGGTACTTAATATTTCAAAATATGGGATTTGCTGTCATTAGTATTAACACCACTGAATGATACTTACAGAGTTAGAGTGTTTCTTAAACAGAAGAATGTGTGTATCCAAAGGGAAAATTTCAAAGAAAACAAAAAATGGTTCATGAAATTTATGACGTCTTCATAGAAATGTTTATGACATTTTCTGAGGTAACCACTGTGTCCAATCCATCTTTCCATCTCCCAGCTCCTGGCACAGTGCATGACATGCATAGCCATTCACTGTTTGTGGAGTGAATACACAAATTAATTTTGGTTTTATTGTGGTAAAATATCAAAACATAAAAGGTAGCATTTTTAAGTGTTCGATTCAGTGGCATTAACTCCATTCACATTGTTGTGAGACCATCACCACCATCCATCTCCAGAGCTCTTTTCTTGGAAAACTGAAACTCTGTGCCCATGAAACACTACCTCCCATTCTCCCTCCCCCAGCCCCTGGCAACCACCCTTCTCCTTTCTGTCTCAGTGAATTTGACTATTCTAGGAATCTCATCGATATCACCGGAATAAGACAGTGTTATCTTTCTGTGCTTGGCTTTTTTCACTGAGCATAATATGTTCAGGGTGCATGTATGTTGTAGCATGTGTCTGAATTTCCTTCCTTTTTAAGGTTGAATAACATTCCTGAACTAATTTAGTAATTACTTTTTAATTAAAATGACATGCTTTCCCAAGTCTAGAGTCTGTAGGGGACCCAGAGGCCCAGTGGCACTATAGACACTGAGGATGATTAACGGTGGGGAGACAGGGGGAGAGCAGGAGTGTGGCTCACAGCTGGGCCTCCATCTCTGAAAAATATCAAGTTGTGTGTTCTGTTTGTATGTCAACAGCAGCACCTCTGGAGTTGAAGGAAAGACTTAGAGGTAATATGCTTAGATACGGGTTTCAGAACTTGTGTGAGTTCCTTATCTGGTTTCAAACATGCTGTTAACTCTCACCTGCTGAATCCTACCATCAGATCCCACCATCAAAGTCCAGAGATGCAGAGCAGTGTAGAGGACACGGTGGGTGGCCCTCTACTCAGAGGCCATTCACTGAGGACCCTGTGCAGGTTCTGATCCTTTGGGCATCAGCCCTGACATACCACCACATTCAGCAAAGAGAGACAAAATTATTGCTGAAAGTGTGCCCATATTTCACTCGAATATGAAGGGCTTCTTTATTTGTATTCATTCATTCATTTCTTGATTTGCTGTAGGACTCCCAATTGCTCTTTTGACTCCAACGAGCTAGAGAGAGCCAGCAGGGAACACCGGCAGCTCACCCTCATTCTGTCTTCCCAATCGGCTCTTTATCTCTAAACTAAAAGCCCCAACCTGGCTTACTTGTAATTAGTCCTGAGTGACTGAGGCTTAGAGGAGCGAGCCCGCGTTTGTGGATCGTGGGTGCTATATTACTCTCCATCCTCCCAGCCTACGAATTAAGTCCTATAAAAAAGGAAGAGTTACTATCCCAAACACAGTATCCATCGAACACTCTGTAGGATGGAATATAAATAATTTCCCAAGGGATTTCCAGTCTCTCCCTGCATAGAATAATGGGATTGAACTATCCAGGACCTTCTCAACCAGAGCCTTTCAAAAAATACCTTAGCGAGATCAAACTAACCAGAAAAGGTGGGAAATAACTGAATTTCTCACCTCCTTGATGCCTTACAACCACTAGCAGGTGTTTCTGTGCGGTCTTTAACCATATTAAAAAAACATTGTGAATCTAGAAATATGATTATCACAAGGTGCCTGTGGTCTCCCGGGAAGCACCACTTATTAAGCTTTGCAGAGAGGATCCAGAACTCCAGAGCTGTCCTCAATAACATGAAGTGAACCAGAATCAGTTTTCTTCCATCTCTAGAACCACATTGCTATTCATCTATTTCAAATATCACTTAAGACCACGAGGCCTATTTTTAATAGACTTTATTTTTTAGAGCAGTTTTAGGTTGACAGCAAAATTGAGTGTGAGGTACAGAGACTTCTCATATGATACCTATTTTTAAAGTAAAATAATACCATTGCAAGTAAAGATGAGAGAGAACTAATACACGTGTCTTCAGAGGTGAAGACTTAAAAAATTCCATCTACTATTCTGTTTTTTTCCCGTGGAATGAATAAGGAACTATAAGTTACTGGAAAGGGGGAATTTTTCCCATCTCTAGTGTCTGCGATTTAATTTTAAGTCAGAAAACGATGCTATCAAATTTTCTGAGTCTTTTACTTTTCTGCCAATGTATCGAAAGAAACACCAGAGGGCAGTCCTAGTTCTGTGTATTTTTCCTGCTCGTGTATCTGAATTTTTTTTCCTTTGAAATGACTTCATAGTCGAATGTAGAACATGGGAAGATAAATTAGGACACAGCATACTCTGTAATTTAATCTTCTTTATGAGAGTCCCTCGGCTAACCTCCTTGCTGATGTAAATTTTCTCTCAAGATCCTTAATTCATGCCCCTTCCTTGTGAAAGTGCCTTGTTAAAAGACACAGGCTCTTTTCTCTAATATGTACGATGCATTGTCTGATTATAGGCATTTGTTTCATGGTGTTCCCTCAGGTCAGCTTAGTAAAAGTTGTCAGCATATGAAACTTTGTATGTTGCCAGACAAGAAACTGGAAATTTGTCTCAAGGCTGCTTGTCTAAAAGTGGTGCTTGGTAAACATTAATCTCACTGTGAGAGACCAGCTAATGCAAAGAGACATCAACCTTCCCAGTCAGAGCAAAACCTCAAGTCTGTTTGATTAAGGAATTCATCATATAATTTTTGGAACCATGGCTATTACTTTTAGTATATAATGGTTTGGATGATCAATTCATACACTATGAGAAGCAATGGAAATCCAAAGTAATGAGCTAGCCTTGTAAGGTCCCAGGTAGAAAGTAGTTAACCTGGATTTCCTCTCTAACGACCCTCCCTACTTAAAAGCAGACTGTGAAAAATGTTATATATTACATAAGCACTAGGAGGTAGAAATTGTCTGTTCTGCAAGGCTAAGCTGGTGGACATAGAAATGTGAAATTAGATAGCACAAACTTCTCATTAATGAAGAATAAAAATCAGAAGGTCTAAAAAATTATATCAGTGAGCTATGATCCACCTCAGTTATTCCAGTTTCAGAAGATAATGTTAGCCAGTTCCTGCACAAAGTAGAGCTCAGTAGATGCTGCTGAATGAGCAAATGAGACTCATAGCAACTAACTCTCCACAGTGGAGCCCACAACTCAGAATTAAGCAAGTCTTCTAGGAAGCAAAGAAAGTAGCCTCTACCAGGTCCAGACAACATTCAAGCCAAGGTAGCAGGTGTGTGTTTGCCTCCCAACCCTCCCTAGACTGCATTCCCTAAAGCTATAGTGGGGCTGAGGACAAGACAGAGTGGCTTTAGAGAACCACAAATATTCAGGAATCTCAAGTCAAAAAAATGGTGCAATAACAGAATCAGGGAAGTAGTATCTAATGTGACCACCTGAATTTATAATGATGCTCATCATTATATTGATTTTTCCTCTCTCAGAAGTAACCATGGGCCTCCTGGTTATAAAATTCCATTGCCTCTTAGGAAGAAGTAATGCTCTTCCTATTTTAAGTTGTAGCATCACAAGCTATTATATAGTTATTTGTTTTTAAATTTGTTTTTCTTAGCTTCCATTATCCTTTTATTCTTTCTCCTTTGTTCTCCCTCTCCCTCAACACCCCACCCTTAAAGGTAGGCATTTTTCAATATTCTACCTTCTTTTCATATTCTTTACTATCTCCCTGAATAATTGAATCTATTCTCATAATTTAACCATCATCTGAAGTTAAGGGGTTCAAAATGTTTATCTCTAACCCTGACAATCTTAGAGAACCAATCAGTCCTATATTGTCAACTTCCTACTATCCATGTCTTCTTGGAGACCCCACCACATCCAACATGTCCAGAACCAAATTCATTCTGGCCCCCCTCTTCTGTTCCTGTTTCTCAACTAAGCTAATTATTACCTTTGACTAAGCTAATGATTACCTTAGACAAAGCTAAGCGTTAGATTAACTTTGACTCTTGTTCTCCCTTTCCACTCATTATCTGATTTGTTTCCAAATCATTTCTTCATTTACCCAGCAAATCTCTGTAGAGGGCTACCCTGTGCCAAGGGCTGAGCCAGAGTTGGAGGTGTATTAGTCAGGAGAAGCTGAGTTATGCTGTGTAACAAGCATGCCTAAAAATATCAGTAATTTCCACCAATAACAGCTTTATTTTTCTTTCACATTCATGTTCATTGTAAGTTGGTGGTAGCTCTGATCCATGTTATCTTCACTCCAGGAAGGACCCATATGGGTTTTATGGCAGAGGGAAAGAAATCTCTGGAGAGTCTGACATAGGCATTAAATGCTCCAGCACAAATCAATGGCTAGACTCCATCACATAGCCTCACTCAACCACAAGGGAACCAGGAATACAATCTGAACACATACCGAGAAAACAGGCAAACCAGAATGTTTGGAGAACAACTCTAATATAACCATGGGACTGCAATGACAAAGGATAGAGTGTCTTTCTTTGAGAAGTTCCTAGTTCTAGGGAGGGCAGAAAATACTAGAGATGGTCACTGCTCTGTGTGGCGTGGCAAATGACACAACAGTGGCATGGACAGCACTGGATGACACAGGAGTCAGGTAGGAGGGTGTTACTCAAATAATCAGGTCAGAGACTGTTACTTAGGACATATATACAGCCCTGGCTTGCAGGAGGGGAAGAATTGTACCTGATGAGAGGGTTTTATGACCAAGGGAAATAGCACCTGCAGAGTGACATTGTGTCATGAAGAGTCTTTCTCCACAACATCTTTCTAATCCTCTCCCTTCCTTTCACTCCCACCACCGTTGCCTTGGTTCAAGTCCTTGCTTGGGAAACCAAACTAGGGCAGAAGCCTTTCCACTACCCATATCCATTCCCTTCCACTGTCTGCATCACTGTCATAATTATTCTTCCAAATTCTTTGTCCAATCATGTCATGCCCTTGTGCAAATTTCTTGGATAACTTCTCCCTTTTTACCTAAAAAACGTTCAGAATTCTCAAGATGACCTGTGCAGCTTTCCATAACCCAGCTCCAATGGCTGTTCAGTCTCCTATTCTACTAACCTTCCTCCATCCAAAATCTAAGCCACACTGTGTCTCCTGTGTGTGTGTGCATGTGTGTGTGTATTGTGTGTGTGTATTACGTCCTCCTCCTCCTTGTCTTTTCCCTCTCATCCTCCCATGTAATAATGTTTATTCTTAAGGCTCAACTTATTTATTCTAACATTGTTGAGCACTTGCTATATTCTAGCTGCTATGTGTTAAATGCTTTATGCTTATAGTTTCCAAACTTGTTTTTTCATGACTCACAATCGGAAATATATTTTATGATCACACTCCAGTACACACACACAGCAAAAGCCTTGTAAACAAAACTTCATTTACTACACATGATGCACTCTGATATTTTCTGTTATATTGGATTTTTTTCTCTTCTTTTATTTTTTAAATGATTTCCAGGCCCACTAAATTGCTTCTATGGACCACATTTTTAAAAATACTGCTTTCAACAGTTAATTCTGATGATTACCTTATGCAAGAGGGGTTGTTTTTATTCTCTTCTCTGTACTGGTGCTGACATGGAGACTGTGCAGCCTGCCCAGGGCCATGCAGCTTAGCAAGGTAAAGACAGGGTCTGTAGCCCACAGGGGTCTGAGCTCAGGAACCAGGCTCTTCACCCTAACAGCCTACTGCCTTCCCCGGGGAAGCTGGCCCCATCTCGCCTCAGCATCCCCAGCACTGATTTTTAACCTCTCTTTGACGTAACCATAATCTCTTGCATCACTGTTGGAGGGGGGCATAGCTGAGCCCCCGCAGTCTTAAGTACAGGAACCACAGTTAGTTACTATTATACCTTTGGAAACCCCGGTATTATGGTGACATAGTAGATGTTCAGCAAATGCTATGTTGAATTAAATTTTATGGATGATGGCTGTGAGTCAACCAATAGAGGTTAAACTGTATAATGAAGTTTCTACTTAATAAGGCAGGAAAAGTGTGTTATATACGTTGGGATGCTTTCCATCCCCTAAGGATTTAGATAAAATGCCTGTGCTTTTGAATCACTGACATGGAAATCATTCTGCCACAGTTCCAGCTAAATGACTTATTGCTGGACCTCTTTATTCTGTAATGGCAAAGCTGTAAATTATGGAGTTGCCAAAAGTCATCCAAAGAATACACAGTCATGTTTCACATACATATACGCAATTAATCACATGTCAGCAGATCTTTTTTGGGCACCTCTGTGTGACAGGCATGCATTAGGCTCTCTATGCTCTTGAGATTAACTGAGCTCTACTCTAGCACTCAGCATCTTATCATATGACTGGGAGAAAACTAGAAAAGTTTCCTTGAGACAGACCTACAGCTAAGCATATGAAAACCAACTCTGGTTTTATAAAATTTCTGGGGAAGTATCAATATATTCTTGAGCTTCCTTAGAAATATCTCAGTATTTCATGGCCAGTTCTGATGAAATATGTTCTAAATCTGCTTTAAATTTTTTGTGCTGCAATTTACATATATTTAGTAGACTCCAACTCTTTGGGGGAGTGAGGGGAAGTACATGCTATCTTTTATAATCTAGTTCTTTAAAAAGATGAAGAACAATAATCTAGTTCTTTATTTATCCTCAATGAACCAGCCAATAACTGCTCAATATTTCTGTTAAGTCCATATTTTAATTTTTTTTAAATCATCATCTGTGGTGCTTCAGTATCATTGGGCATAAAGTGAAGCTGTCCAGTTGCTATAATAGGTCAAAATGCAGGTGACCCCTATGCTAAGGTTGGGAGAAAGCTTGGCCTTTAAAATCCTGAGCCCGATTTTGGACTTTATTGAACAAAGGGAAGCAGAATCATTTATTCAAATGGAATTTCTGTACAGAAACAAGCCCTAAAAATCACTCTTCAAGCCCAGTCTCACAAGATTGCCTGCCCAATTTTGCAGATAAATTGCCAATACACATTCTGGCTTTGAACTGCCATTCATTCCGACTAGACAGCGGTGTAAACTTCTCCACTGCTTCCAAAGTAGCCACAGATGAAAATGCCATTTTTTTTTTTTTTTTTTTTTTTTTTTTTGCAATACGCGGGTCTCTCACTGTTGTGGCCTCTCCCGTTGTGGAGCACAGGCTCTGGACGCGCAGGCTCAGCAGCCATGGCTCACGGGCCTAGCCGCTCCGCGGCATGTGGGATCCTCCCGAACCGGGGCACGAACCCATGTCGCCTGCATTGGCAGGCGGACTCTCAACCACTGCGCCACCAGGGAAGCCTGAAAATGCCCTTTTGATCAACTAGCTTTTGGAGTTTTTGGAAGATTCCAGCTTTGAAAACATATCATCTTTTTGACTTGGTCTGATACAGACATGGGGTACTATTTAAGGAAATAAATGGCTTCAGATCGTTTTCAATTAAGAATTAAGAATGGCTATTTTTTCCCCAAAACTATATATTATACCTCTATTACATTTATTACCTAAAACAGCCTTTCTCACAATTTCTTTCTTATATTGTGAGAAGTTATGTAATGCTAAACCAGTTCTTTTGTGCAAAATTTGTTGAATAGCTGATAGAAATCAAGTTAAATTAATAAAGCCTTTTTACAGAGAGATCATTTGTATGGCAGATGGTATGACAACAGGGAAAGGATAAAACAAAACTGTACTAAATGGAGGTGATTTTGTTTGAAAGAGAGTGGGAAATATAAGCATCCTGTAATGTCAGTCTGTCTATTGGGACAATGCCCTGATTCTAAACAATAGCATGGAGAAACTAGTTTCTTTCATGCCTTTTCTGCATATCAACTTTAATTCACTTGCAGAACATTATAACAATAATTTTTATATTTGGGAGACCCAAATTAAAATATTTTATATTTGGAAGTCTTTCTTAAAAGTAGCCCGTAGCCATTTATATAATAGCCAATAGAGTGATCTTGGTAAAGTACAGAGGAAACCACCAAAATTGACTAAGATAAAACAAGTAGCTTTAATATGCTATTATTTCTATGAGAGCTGGCTATCTTAGTCTATTTCATTAGGAAGATCTTTGTGCTGTATTATCTTCTTCTAGAGATGAAAATAATGAAATAAAATGGAAATCAGATCAAAATGTATTATACATAGAAATCTTAAAAGAGATAAATCTTAAATTGATCCAGCTAACTGTTTATTCTTCATGTAACTGAGGCTATTTCTCTGCCACTAAACAGAAAGATTTTATATGCTCTGAAAGAGTCATTGCCCTATAATTAAAAGAGCTATCATTTTGTTTATTCTGCTTTGGAGGTTTTTTTAATCACTGCTGTGAACATTCTATCTCTGAAATCATAGCATTCAATTTTTTTTAAATAGGATGTTAATAATTAGATGTTAAAACTTTTTCAAGTACCATATTTCTTTGATAGAATTAGTGTTTCATTAAAAACTTACTTGAAATTTTTTAAAGTGGAATTCTGTTTATATCCATCAGAAATGCTGAATAATTTGATCTGAGCAGCCTGTGACTCCATAGTCATCCTCTACACGTATTTTTCTGTTGTGGTCAAATAAATTATAGGTCATTATTAAAGTCACTAAGACAACAGACATTTCTCAGTCCATTCCAAAGAGTGGTTAGTGGGTCCCAACCATGCAACGTTCTAGCCTAGATCCCTGGGGGATAAGTGGAGGGCGGAGGGTGAGGCAAGGCCCACTCAGAGAGCTTGAAGCATCCATGGGGGAGTGATGGTAAGAACATACAAGATTATAATCCAAAGGGCACTCTAGGATTGACCCCATACTAGGACACAAAGCAAGCCTCAACATATTTAAGAGTATGGGAATTATTTCAAACATCTTTTCTGACCACACCGGCATGTAACTAGAAATCAACCACAGAAAAGAAATGAGAAAAAAACTATTACATGGAGACTAATCCAAAGGGCAATAATGATAAGGACCCTAAGGGACATATAAACAAAGGGAAAATATAACACCTGATTGAGGGGATTAAAGAAGGCTTTACAAGTTCATCTGTTCAGCTAAATAGTGTAAGAGATTTGAAAATGGATTCAGCCACTATTGGGTAAACATCCAGTTTTATAGAAATTACTAAAGAGCATTTAAAGTAGCTCATTGTGGCTAATTTTATCTTATTTACTGGTTAAAAAGTATCTTAGACATGAAAGGAAAAACAATACACCAGCATCCCAAGACAAGAATAATTCTGGAGTGAAAGTAGGACTGGAAGATGCTGTTCCTCGCCTTTTCATGGGGTGATATTAAAGCACTAGGATAAGACTAACCTAAGCAACCTTCACATCATTTTGAGGAGGATACTACTGAGTTCCTCAGAAATGCATGACTCCACCCCCCAGACCTAAAGCCATAACACAGGAAGGCAGAACACTGGAAATGTGAGCTCTCTGGCTTGAGTGTCGAAAGGTGAATATTGTTAGCTGTATTTTCCACTCTGGGTACAATTTTAGGGAGGCAAGCATGTCAGAAGCCTTGTAAAAACTTGCTATAAATTTTTTTTAAAACAAATGCATGAAGTTCCCATTTATTTTCCTAGGCATTTTACAAATGTGAATTCATGTCCTTGGCTATGACAGGGATAGTTTTAGGAAGGGAATTCAAATGATTTTATTTCTAGATTTTAGTAGGAATCTGTCAGTTGCCTTATTTTAATTTTTCCTCCATTTGCCAAACCATGGTTATAGCTCCTTCCTTGACGAGCAAACTTACCTTATAATCTATACAATGGAATTGAATTCAATAAATGTCTATGAATTCAAACTCAGCAACAATTTATGAGCTTTTATTATTACTAGGCATTGTATTAAGAGCATCTGCACAGCCCAAAGGAAAGATCTGTAGTCCAGCGAGCTTGTATGACTGGCCCCAGATGTCCTGTACCTGTTGTCAAGCCTCATCGTACACATATTTCTAATCACATCAGCCTGCACACTTCCAGTGCAATGGTGTTGGCATAATACCCCAACTACCTCCCAGAGCAAACACCCACGAACATTTGATTTGAAGTACGATATTTAGCTCAATAGATAAACTACTTACACATTTTATAATTTAAGTGTGTGTCTTGAAAGAATACCGAAGTCTTCCCTCAAGAAAACTATGGACTGTCCCTGTTCCGTGACACCAGCTAAAGAGAACCCTGTTCTTCTTATTCAACAATCTCTGATGGACCAAGAAATACATAACTCGGCTGCCACTTGGAGAATTGCAACTGAGAGTGATTAATTAATAATCAATGTCAGTTAACTCTGGATTCTGATAGAATCAGCATGTTTAAATACTTTTTAGATGAGAAAGAACAACCTTTTCTCAAATGGCTAACAGGAATTTATGATGGGCGCAGAACATTGGCCACCCCAATCCACAAATGCCCTGTCTGCTCCATCATGCTGGCACTGACCAGAATTAGAAATGAGCTATGGGGCAGAATTTCCCATCAAGAACCAAGCATACACAAGTCATATACCTGGCATCAGAGCTTTCTTCATGTTGCTTGGTTTTGTATTCCCACAGGTCATGAAGTAACACAAGCCTTCCCTTAAAACAAAGGTTTAGCCCAACTATAGTAATCCATTCAAGGTTAATTCATATTGTAGGAATAATAAAATCTTCTGGAATGGCTAATATCTCTATCCTGACTCTGAAAATGATGAGACTAGAGAGTTAAAGATCTACTAGAAAAAAATTAAATATTTAGATATTTAAATATAGAGAAAAGTGTCTTTCTCCCCCTCCCCATAAATTTCTCCTTTTGACAAATTTGATTCATTCATCCCTGAGAAACTACACTGGGAGTTTGTGTTTCTTTATGCTACCATTTCCTATCTTGTTGCCCTTAGAGTGTAGCTCTGCTTTGTTATTTTCTATTCTATTTTCCATTCTATCCCTCCATGCTCATTTAATGCTTCAAAGTCTTTGAAGGATCAGCCTAGCTGAAGTATCAGGAAAAATCCAGAAGTAAAATCAATCCCTCTCACTGAGCATTCCCAGTATTTGGGAGGTAATATCATACAATGGAATGCAGGTAGAAATTGGCAAGTCAGTTTAAACATGATTCAATCCTTGTGTTGGAAAATCTGGTATCCAATAAGAAGAAAATTAAGGAAATGTAAATATAATCAATGCTATTATACATCATATAAAATTTTAAGGAAAATGTCCCATAAGGAAGTAATACTCATCCTCCCTCTTTCCCAGAACAAACATGTTTGGCTGAGCATTGAGAAGGGTTTAAACAAATAGATTTGCTTCACTACCCTGAATGGGTTTCTGATTAACATTTTCCCCATTAACTCTTTTTCTCTTACCTGTTGCCACCTCTTGAACTTGTTAGCAATGGTTGAATTTTGCACCATCTATGGATAAGTAATGCTGTTTAAAACAAATATTATATAATTTTCAGTACCCCCCTCTATTGGAGACATCTCATACCTGCGGGCATCCCTCTGGAGACAGCTAGCCTTGCTCTCCCTCACAGCGTCCACGTGTGAGCATCCTTAACCAAGCACCTGCAAGTGACAGCTAGTCCTAGCACAGCCTTCTCTCCTTTTGTGAGCAGGGCTAGCCTTTAACCTTCTCACATGTGACTCACCTATCTCCACGGTGAGTTCAAAGGCCCCTACCGCCCATAGGTGGGAATGTACACAGACATCTCTCAACAAAAATCTCCTATTCTTGACTCAGCTTCTTACGGGACCCAGAGATAAGTGACGGTCAGAACATTAGAATCAGAAATCCCTGCATAGGTGGTCTCACATTTTTGTAAGGAAAGAAAGTACTGGCATCTTTGGGACTATTCTCACCTCTTAAGGACACTGCTAAAACTTCATGATAACAGGAAAAGTCACATTTAATATCCAGTTACATATATAACAAAGAAAACGAATCAACTCTTCAATTATTTAAATTGTTCAGTCAATTTTCTGCTTGCCCTGCTACTGAGACCAAAAAACTGGTGCCCAATTTTATGGCAGTCATCAGGGGAGCATAGTGGCAGCACCAGTGCAACCAATTTTCCCAAATAACCAGTAGGAACCCCTGAATAGCTTGACTCTAATTTTCTATCCTAATCCTTAGAGAAAGGTCATTCCAACTGGGGGAAGTTTTTATAAATAAACCTCTTTTACTTCAACTTTTGGTTAGTCTTCTCTGTAAATGGTGAAACAGATATCGTTGCATAAGAAATCATAGTTTTATCATTGATTTTAGCTATGCTCAGGTAATTTTCAGGTATGTTTCAGGTAAAACCTAACTAAATAAGGGCCAATTGTAGCTCATAGACAGGATAGTGATTGAGCTTTAACTAAGGACTCTGCACTCTTCATGGAAAATTTTGTAAATATATTTTAAAGCTCTGTTGAAACTGAATGTTCAGTAAGCGCAATTGTTATAATTTGCACATCATAAGCTTTGTAAAATTAATTTGGCAACAACATTGCCTTCGAACATTACAGAACACAAGTACACATAGTCTTGGGATTGTCTTCTTGGTTTTCCAGGAAACAAGTCAAATTCCCTCTGAACTTCTAGAGGAATTAATGTTCCCCATGATTTTCTATCACGGAGTCAGGCTGGTATGCCTAAGGGGATGGGGGTTGGGTGGCTAAAGTGGGGCAAGTGGAGTACAGATGCACAGATGCACCCTAGCACGTATGCACATCTGAGCACTCTGTGCAAGAGTCCCATAGTCTCCCTTTAATCATCTGCCCTAGGTATCTGTATGTTAAATAGTTGACAATGGGAAATTCTCTGACATTATTTTTTTGTTGAGAGAGCATAGGTTTTATGACAATTAGGAGGTATATTAACACTTGTGTCCCCTGTTTAATTGCAGAGCTGGGGCTGCAGCTTATGCAGCCTCGTGACCTACATAAAGTTTACTTTACAGCTCACAAGGGTAAAAGTAAGCTCTTCACGTGTTTGATTGCTTGCAATTGGCAGCATGGGGTGTGAGGAAGCAGCATTGGACTTGAATCAGAAGCCCTGAGCTTGAGTCTCTGCTCACCCTTGTCTGGCACAGTGACCTCAGTGAGTCACTTACTCTGGACTTCAGTTTCCCTACAATATAGATAGGCTGAGAATTTTCCAGATCTTTAAGTTCTAGTTCCTTTTGGGCTACCAATTCCTTCTTCAATTTATGTCTCTCTTCTCAACTTTACTACCACTGTCAGTAGGAACCAACACTTTGTTAAGAAATCTCCTCTGCTAAACATCCAATTTCATCACTTGCAGGTTCTACCTTCCACAAAATACTAGAACATGACCACAATTCAGCCAGGTTCTTTGCCACTTTGTAACAAGGATTGCCTTTTCTCCGTTGTCCAATAACATGTTCCTGATTTCCACCTGAGACCTCACTAAAATGGCCTTTACCATCCGCATTTCTACCAGCATTCTGCTCATTATTATTTGCGTATTCTCTAAGAAGACTGAGACTTTTCCCTCAGCTCTCCTCTTTTCTTTCTGAGCTCTCACCAGAATCACCTTTGGTGAACACCTCATGGCAATCTCAGCTTGTTCTATCACCAGCCTCAAAACTCCTCCAGCCTCTACCCATTTCAAAGCCACTTCCACATTTTTAGGTATTTATTACAGCAGCACCCCGTTTCTCAGTACTAATTTCTATGTTTGTCTGCCTTGACTGCTATTTTGTTATTAAGTTCATAGATGTTTAGGATTGTTGTGTCCTCTTGATGAATTGATTCCTTTATCATTATAAAATTACTTTCTTCATCAGTGGTAATATTCTCTGCCCATAAATCTACTTTGTCTGATACTAATATAGCCATTGCAACTTTCTTTTGATTGGTGTTAGCCTGGGATAGATTTTCTGTCCTTTTATTTTTGACCTACTTGTATTTTTATATTTGAAAAGCATTTTTTGTTGGCAGCATATAGTTAGGTATTACTTTTATATCCAGTCTCAAAATCTCTGCTTTTAATTAGGATTTTAGATCATTTACACTTAAAATAATTATAGGTATATCGACGTAGGTTTAAATCTATAATCTTGCTACTTTTTTATTGTCCTATTTGTTTCCTCCTTACTCCTTTTTAGACTTCTTTGGATCAACTGAATATTTTTTATAATTCTATTTTATTTTCTGTTGTCTCATTAGTTTTATTTTACTCTTATTTTGTAACTTTAGTGGTTTCTTTGGGATTAATGCCTTTTCATTCTACATTCAAGTGATATTATGTACTTCACGTACAGTTTGAGAGCCTTACAATACCACGCTTCCATTTTTTTTTCCCTTCCTAACATTTGTGCGATTGTTTTTATACATTTTACTTTTATATATTTTATGGACCCCACACTACATTTTTATTATCTTTTAATTATGAATTATCTTTTAATGAGATGTAAATAATAAAAGATCATATGTATTTATTTACATTGTTACCATTTCTGGTATGTTACATTCCTTTGTGTAAGCTTATATTTCTACCTGGTATCATTTTTCTTCTGCCTGAAGAACTTTCTTTAACATTTCTTGTAGTGTGGCTCTGCCGATGATTAATTCTTTCAGTTTTTTCTATATTTGAAAAAGTCTTTTAATCTCTTTCATTTTAAAATATGTTTGTTGAATATAGAATTCTAGGTTGACTTTTTTCTTTCAAAACTTTGACACTGTTGTTCCACTGTCTTCCTACTTTGTGTCTTAGTCAGCGTGGGCTGTTATGACAAAAATGCCATAGACTGGGTGCTTTTAAGCAACAGAGGCTTATTTCTCACAGTTCTGAAGGCTAGAAATCTGAGATTATGGTACCATCATGGTAGGTAAGAGCCCTCTTCCCGGTTGCAGATTCCTCATTGTATCCTTACATGGCAGAAGGGGGCAAGGGAGGTCTCTTAGGCCTCTTTTATAAGGGCGCTGATCCCATGGGTGCCCTTCACCTCCCAAAAGCCACACCTTGGGAGTGTGGTTTCAGTATATGAATTTAGGGGGGACATTCAGACTATAGCACTTGGATTGTTTTTGACAAGAAGTCTGTGACATCTTTATTTTTGTGCCTGCATATATAATATGTCTTTTCTCTGGCTACTTTTAAGATTTTCTCCCTATCACTGGTTTTGAGCAATTTGATTATGATGTGCTTTGGTGTGGTTTTCTTCATATTTTTGTGGCTGGGTTTTATTGAGATTTTTGGTTTTCTGGGTTTATAGTTTTCATCAAATTTGGAAAATTTTCAGCCACTATTTCTTCAAATGTTTTTTCTATCCTGCCTCTTTTAGTGATTCCAATTACACGTATGTTAAGCTGCTTGATGTTGTTCCATAGCTCACGAATGCTGTGTTAAATTTTGTATTCTCTTTTATCTCTGTGTTCCACCTATTAATATATCTTCAAGTTCACTAACCTTTTTTTTTTCCTGCAAGATCTCATCTGCTAATAATCTAATCCAGTGTATTTTTCATCTCACATATTGTAATTTCATCTCAAGTTTGACTTGGGTCTTTTTATATCATTCATGTATCTATTTAGATTTTTTAATATCTGGTTATAATACAATTATAATAACAGTTTTAATGCCCTCGTCTGCTAAATCTAATATCTGTGTCAATTATGGGTCAATTTTTTTTTTTTTTTGGTGGTACGTGGGCCTCTCACTGTTGTGGCCTCTCCCATTGTGGAGCACAGGCTCCAGACGTGCAGGCTCAGCAGCCATGGCTCACGGGCCCAACCACTCCACAGCATGTGGGATCTTCCTGGACCAGGGCACGAACCCACGTCCCCTGCATCGGCAGGCGGACTCTCAACCACTGGGCCACCAGGGAAGCTCTATGGGTCAATTTTGATTGATTAAATTTTATTTTTTTCACGAGTCCTTTTTTCTTATTTGTTTCTTTGCATTTCTGGATTTTTTTTTTTTTTTTTGCCTCTGAGTCCTTGTGGGATTTATTATTATTATTATTATGATTATTCAAACAGAAATTCACAAAAATTATAATCATCCTTGTGGAATTTTTTATAGCAGCTTTTAAAAAATTTATTTTATTGAAGTATAGTTGATTTAAAGTGTTGTGTTTGCTGGGTCATATGGTAGTACAGAGTGAAGTAAGTCAGAAAGAGAAAAACAAATACCATATGCTAACATATATATGGAATCTAAAAACAAAAAAGGTTCTGAAGAACCTAGGGGCAGGGAGGAATAAAGACACAGACATAGAGAATGGACTTGAGGACACGGGGATGGGGGGAAGGGGGGGAAGGGTAAGCTGGGACAAAGTGAGAGAGTGGCATGGACATACATACACTACCAAATGTAAAAGAGATAGCTAGTGGGAAGCAGCCACATAGCACAGGGAGATCAGCTCGGTGCTTTGTGTCCACCTAGAGGGGCGGGACAGGGAGGGTGGGAGGGAGACGCAAGAGGGAGGGGATATGGGGATATATGTATACGTATAGCTGATTCATTTTGTTATACAACAGGAACTAACACAACTGTGTAAAGCAATTATACTCCAATAAAGATGTTAAAATAGATGTTAATTTCTGCTGTACAGCAAAGTGATTCAGTTATACATATATATATTATTTTTCATATTCTTTTCCATTATGGTTTATCACAGGATATTGAATATAGTTCCCTTTTTGTTTATCCGTTCTATATATACTAGTTTGCATCTGCTAATCCCCAACTCCCAATCCATCCCTCCCTCACGCCCCTCTCCCTTGGCAACCACCAAATCTGTTCTCTATGTCTGTGAGTCTGTTTCATAGATAAGTTCACATGTGTCCTATTTTTAGATTCCACATATGATATCAATCATATGGTATTTGTCTTTCTCTTTCTGACTTACTTCACTTAGTATGATAATCTCTAGCTCCATCCATTATAATAGCTTTTATGAGTTATAATTCACATACCATGAAATTCATGCTTTGAGAGTATACAATTCAGTGGCTTTTAGAATATTCAGAGAGTTGCACGATCCCCATCATTATCTAATTTTAGAACATTCATAATCCCCCCCAGAAAAACCCATACCCAATAGCAATCTATCCCCGGTCCTCCTCTCTCCCACCCTGCCCCTGGCAACCACTAATCTACTTTCTGTCTCTGGGGATTTGCCTATTCTGGACATTTCATACAAGGTAACCATAAGTGTATAGTTTCTTGTGATTGGCTTCTTTCACTTAGTATAATGTTTTCAAGACCCATCCAAGTTAAGCATGTATTGGTACTTCATTTTTTCTATTGCTGAATAATCCTCCATTGTTTGGATGCAAAACATTTTATCTGTTCACAAGTTGCTAGATAGTTGGGTTATTCATATCTAGAAAATTTTTATTGAATGCCAAACATTGTGACCTTTACCTTACAGGGTACTGGATATTTTTATTCCTGTAAAAATTTTGACTTTTATTCTTAGATGCAGTTCAGTTCCTTGATGACAGTTTGATCTTTATGAATCTTGCGTTTAATATTTGTTAGGCGATACCAGTATGGTGTTCAGTCTAGGGCTAATTATTCCCCACCACCAAGGTAAGACCCTTAGGCACTATGTCCAATGGTTCCATGGATCTCGAGCGCTTCCAGTCTGGCTGGTGGGAGCAGGCACTATTCCCAGCCCTGCGTGAAAGCTGAGCACCGGGACGTCCAATCCTTTCAGGTGGTTCTTTCCCTGGCCTCAGATAGTTTCTCCTCATGCACACATCTGCTCAGCTGAAGACCCAGTGGGACTCTCTTCAGATTCTCCATGTAGCTGTCTTCCCGGTGCTCTGTCTTGGGGACTCCAGCCCCCTTCCAGGCTCTCAGCTCTGTCTCCTTGACTCAGGGAGGCTGCTGGACTCTTCCTGGGTTCCCTTCTCTGTGCCATGGCCTGGCAACTCTCACAAAAATGTAGCAACCCTGAAACTGTTGGCCTCACCTCATTTATTTCCCATATTTCAGGGAGATGATCACTCTCCTTCATTACCTGATGTGCAATGCCTTTAAGGTTGTTTCCTATATTTTGTGTGTTCTTTGGTTGTCTCAGGTAGAATGGTCCATCTGGTTCTTGTTATTCCACCCCAGCACAAAACAGCCGTGCCGTGACCCATAATGTAAAGGGTTAAATTACTCATTGGTGGCTGTCATAGCTGCTGCATAGACAAATTCAGACTATGTAGATATTGCAGATCCAGCCTTTTAGAGAGGGATGAGAGGTGGCTTTTGTTTCTTATAACAGATAATGTGTTAATAAGCATTCCTTTAGGAGATCCATTTGTGCCATTGGCCTCCTTGAATGTGGGAACATTTATGTCTCCTCTCACAGGTGATCAGCGAGTTTGAAGCCTCTCCTGACTCATTTTCCTACAGAATTCCTAACCTGAGTCGGAATCGGCAGTACAGCGTCTGGGTGGTGGCCGTGACCTCAGCCGGGAGAGGCAACAGCAGTGAAATCATCACAGTGGAGCCAGTAGCTAAAGGTATGCCACCCATTATGGTAAGGGCCTCATTGCCTGCGACTGTTCGACTGGTTTTAAGTCACTATTCTCTCTGAAATAAAGCTTAAAATGCCCTAAAGATCAAGTAAACCAGAATACCATGTGTTATCACATTTCAGCCCAAGAAATAGATTTGCTGCTAGCTGGCACTGGGCTTTTGTGCAAATCAGGAAAGCATCCTCCTAAGGATGAGTGGCTTTACAACTTCCAGTGCCTTGAGGGAAATTAGGAGAAAGAGCCCCCATTCACCCCTTTGGGTAGGTGAAAATCACTGCATAACAGCTTCCCAAGCAAGTTCTAGTATCTTCAAAATCAGGTCTGGTGCTTCTTAAAGAGAAATGTCTATTTTTTGGTCTATGGAATTTAGAGACCTATGAATGTAAGACAATCATTAGTTCTTCTTCTATTGATGGAATGCTGTATACAAAGACCTTAAGGAACAAAAGGAAGTTTGCTTTAGGAAGAAAAAGTTCCTAAAAGTGAATATAATATCTTCATGTTGAAATGTTAAATCTGGCCCTAAAAAGCACGTATAGACACAGAATTATTCCACTTATTCTACTTCTGGTCATTGCTACCATGTGGCGGTTAGAGTCCCCCTAAATTCGCCCTTGTCATGAATAAATGCGTTTACCTCACAATTCCAGGCCGATAGGAGTTGTCCCGGGTTTGGGAATACGCCACATTGGCAGTTTATTACTCATAAGGTTTCTACGTGCCTGAAAGAGAAAATAAACATTCCAAGATTCCAACTTGCCCTCTAAGAGTGCTTGATAACATGCTGGTAATGTGACAGCTAAGAAAGAGGCAGAATAAAGTGGTGAAGGAAAAAGAGAGTGGTGTCACATTTTGAACATACGTTCAAATAGGAAATAAGTGTATTGTTGGTGAGGAATATAAATGGTGGATTTTTTTTGTCTCTTGTACTGTTTGATCATAATATCCAGCTACCCCCAACATACACTTTCTAACACTTAGAAAACAGTGATTATCAAAGGGCATCAGGACTGTGGGATTTAAAACAAAGAAATGCAACATATGATGTAGGGTTAGAGATAGCCTCACCTCTTCTGTACTCTTGTTCATTCAATGTTACGTCTCCAGACCCAGCCAGGAATGGCTTGGCTAAGGTAGAGGGCAAACAACTGGAAAGTGGCTACTTCCACGGGAATAGGACTTGTCTGGGGATATTGGGTGCCATTTGGTCATTTAATAAATCATTTTGAGCGCTTAGTGTATGTCAGGCATTTTGCTAGCAGTACAGGGGTGATTTTGTCAAGGGAGCCTGACTGCTGTAGCAAAAAATCCTGTAAGTGTCAGTGACTTAACCTGATAACCCAGACCAAAACAGATGTTTCTGGACTGGGTGGCTTTCCTGGGTGGCTCATTCCACATGGTGACTCAGGGATCCTGGCCTCTTCCACCTTGTGATTTGAGATCCTGGGTCCTTTATTTCCAGCCATGTAGATGGAGAAAGAGAGCATGGAGTCTCATAAAGAAGGTTTTCACCGGCCAGATGTGGACGTGTTTACTTCATTTTTACCCATATTCCATTGTATAGAATGAAACATGGGTCGCACCTAATTTCAGAGCAGAGCTTGGAGATGAAGCCAGGCTGAATGTCCAGAATGAAAAGGAAACAGGGTGCGGTGAGCACACAGGAGTCTCTTCTAAGGATTATATACAACACACGTGTTTACTCTCTGCCCTCTTGGAGCTCAAAATCGGGTGGGGACACAGTAAACAGAGCATCACAAATATACATGTGTAATTGCAAACGTCAATAAATGCTTTAGAGAACCCACTTTGGAACAGACCCCACTTAGAGCCTTGGCCACCCAAGGACAAGTAAATGCAGTTACGTGTCAAGGGAAGAAGGTGCGTCCCAGTGTTCAAAGGCCTCCAGTCTAGGAAGAGTTACGTGTGTCGGAGGTCTGGATGCTGGACCCGTGGGTCTGGGGAGGGGGCAGTGGTCTCAGGAGAGCCAGGGGGAAGGCAAAGGCCTGGCAGGGCTGGGCCTTCAAGGCTGTGTTAAGGATTTCAGACTCGACTCTAAGCAAAATGGAAAGACACTGTGGAGTCTGAGCCAGAGGAGGGACGTGATCCTATCTTTGTGTGTGCACGTGGATTAAGATGTCTTCTTAGAACAGCTTTAGGTTTACGGAGAAATTGTGATGCTAGTAAATAGAGTTGTGCACTTCACGTCAGGTTTCTCCATCGCTGACATCTTCCATCAGTAGGTGTACTCGTGACAACTAATGGCAGGTGTGTTTGAAGACCATGCTGATGTCTATATCCTGAGTGGATCACAGGGAGGTAAAGGTGGGAAACACAGGAGGCCAGACAGGAGCCCGAGCAGCCAGGCAGTGTGGCCTGGGCTAGCGTGGTAGCAGAGGGGCCTGAAAGGTGTGTCCTGGGTGTAGAAGTGATGGGACTCAGTGGACGATATGCGGGGGACAGGGGGAGAGCCGGAACGAACAAGCAAATCTAGCGCGCATTGTTGTAGGTGGTGGTGTCATGTACTGGAGAGGATGACCGTGGAGGAAGGGGTTTGTGAGGCAGGTGAAAGGATATGGGGACATTTTGGACACATCCAGTCTGATGTGACTGAGAGCCATCCACTGGAGATCCTGTGCCATTGGGCGAGTCCTGACTCTTCAGAGACATCTGGCAGGAGGCAGAGAAGGAGTGGGGTTGGCACCCAGGCACCCCTCGCACCTGGGCTGGGGAGAGCCCACCTGGACCACAGAGGGAGGCGCAGAGTCAGGTCCAGGGGTAGCTGGAAGCACATGTCGGCTTGCACTGGGGAGGGAGAGGCCCGGGAGCTGGCAAAGAAGAGGGTGTCAGGCCAGACAGGCAGGGGCAGGACCAGGAGGGCGACGTCGGGAATTCGGCAGAGATGCTGCTGCCGGGAGACCAAGGGAAGCAAGACTGGCAGTGCCCTTGGGTCTGGCCACGCAGGAGACCTCAGGGACCTTCCAGAGAGCATTTGTGGTGGGGTTCAAGGACCGGGTGACAGGAGAAAGTGGATGGGAGGTGGGGCAGCAGAGGGACTGAGCAGAACATTCTCTAAACGTATATCACCAGGAAGAAGTGACAGGAAGGAGAAGTGGGAGCGAGGGCAGGGTCTCACCCCAGGCAAGACTCTGGTTTCTGAGGTTTACCGTGTCAGCTGCAGAGCACGCCGTGTGGCCGTGGGAAGACTCCATGGACAGGGAGGGGTGGGTAATACAAGATAAGGAGCCGACGGCCGCGGGATGAGCTTTGGAGAAGGAAACACAAGGGGGTTTCGAGATCCAGGGGCAGGAAATGCGAAGCTCCCGGCTGGGGTCTTCCAGTTTCTGTATCAAGTATCAGGCAGTTTGGGGCTGTGAAGGAAGGACCAGAAGTTTGAGAAAAGAAGGGACAACAGGAAGTCATCATTGCAGAGAGGCGGGAGGAAACTTACTAACGAAACTGGCACTGGCTGGGAGAGTGGAGAGGCCAGGTGAGGTTGGTGACTGTAAATCGACGGGGGTTCCCAGGTTCCCGGGTACGTGGATTTCTCCAGAAATGTTCAGCTTCTCATGCTTAAATGGGGTTCACCCAGAGTTAGGGTTGATCTCCATGGGTTTTCCAGAAAGGGGCTGAGCTAGGGAACACCTCCGGGGTGGAGCAGACGTCCGGCTGGCAGGCACCACCCAGGAGCCCCAGACCCTGGCAAACCATAAACCATAACGGCCGAAAGGTCCAAGCTGGACAGACGGGGCCACCCGCAGGCTGAGGAAGCTGGTGCCGCTTGTTTTGCAGTTGTCGGAAGATAAAGGCAGGCTGGCAGCAGTGGCAGATCTGGGGGGTCCAAAAATCCAGGGTGAAGTTCAGGAAGAGGAGCTGCTGCTTTGATGCAGGGAGCAGCAGAATGAAACCACACACCCAGTCCTGGGGGAACGGCATCCTGGGAAGGAGCCCAGGGCCGGGGCTGGGGCGTGGGGGGCAGACCCAGAGCACATGGCCCGTGGCTGGAGCAGCACAGGAGCTGGGAGGGGTGTCCAGGTTGCTAGTGGGCTACGGTTTCTCATCAGAATCACCTGAGGTGCTTGTTCAAAGACAGACCCCCGGAGCCCACCCAAGATCTGCCGCATCACAGAGCATCACAGGCAAAGATGCTAGGTAATTCTCTCGCCCGCTCCAGTCTGCTTAGTCTTAGAATTTCAGAGTAGGATCCTGTGAATTCCAGCTTCCACAAACGGACATTAATTCTAGAAAGCGGCTGTGCTGGGCTTGAAGATGAAGTGGTTTTAGCCAGTGTTTTTCAAAAGCCTAGTGGAAAACCACTCATAAGTCCTGGAATTAATTTTAGGCATTACAGCCGGCATATTAAAGAACTAAAATGAAATAGAGTCAAATGGGCTAGACTAGCTAGGCTTGAAAAGAAAGTAGATAATATCAGAATGCATCATACACAGTAAGCATGAATGTGTGGAACTTTTCTACGTACCTGTGTTTTCATTTACACACACATTAGGTGTGCAGCTTCTGGGATTCAATGTCAAATATATTTCTTACAGGGGGAGGGGCTGTTAGAAAGCTTGAAAGCCCCCCAACTCTAGCTGGGTTTCCCTAATCACCCCCATTTTGCTGCAAGGATATTCCTCATCATAAAAGGATGGTCTGAAGGGTTTGAAAGGGAAAATGCCAAACTTCCAATGTCAGAAATCCGATGCTACCTGCCCGGGATATTTTTGTTACCGTGATAGAAAATCAGAAAGGTCAGTAAGTGATAAAGCGGGCTCTGCCCCGGAATACTCCATTTCCAGGTGAAGGGTGCTATCCGTGAGCCACCTCCGAAGACCCTTCTCTAAGGAGGAAGAGCTGCAGCTTCCCCTGCAGGCAGGGAACGTTGCTTCAGACACATGGGTGGCTTTTGCTCTAACAACAAAAGTCAGAGCGGTCTGGCAGACCTCAGTGATGAAAGCTTTGTGCTCTAGACCAGGCTCTGGGAACTCCACCTTTCCTGGCATTCCAGCACTCTCCTGAGAAGTCCTCTCCCCACATCTGCCGGCCAGTCTCAACCCTCAAGCCCAAAATGGTGCAGGGGTGCCAACACTGGTCCCATCTTTATGGGTCCATCATCAGATTGGAGCTGCCTTCCACCGGTGGGCTCCTTGTCTGTGCATCCAGATGGGCTGAGCTTCTAGAGAGTGGCCCAGAAAGCAGTGTCCCAGTGAAAGGCAAAGGCCGGGCACATCATTCAACCTCTGGAGGACTCGTATCTTGGCATCTCTGTCAGCTTCTGTGTCTCACCCAAGAAAGTGGCACTAGGAGCCTGTCAGTACAGGGCCCCTCTGGTCTCCAAGGAGGCCCCTGCTGACATGGGGCTGCCCTGGGCTTTTTCCTCTCCACTTCCTGGGCCCTGCAGCCACTTTGGGATTGTACCAGGGCCCATGTCCCCAGGAGATGCCCCTGTTGCAGCATCTGAATCACGGCCCCAAGCAAACGGTGGTTCTTCAAGAGAGGCCAGTCCGGAAATGTGTTTTCCTTAACGTTTGTGCTGAAGATCGAGCTGATATAATAAAGTCGGGAAAGTACCACAAAATCGATAAATAGAAGTCGTTACAGTTTTACTTCTTCCCGTCTTGGGACTTTATGTTTTGTTTTGTCTATTCTCTCAGATATTACAAGTATGTTTTAATGTGCAGTTTTGGGTGTTGAGAAAAATTGCTTAATAAGTGCTTTGAAAAATAACTGGGCTCATAGGAAGCACATCTTGGAGCTGCTGGGCTTACGAAGCCCCAAGTGTTTCATTTGAGGTCCTTGTGGTTTAGTCAATACAAGGGGATAAAATGCTACAATAGGGGTTTCCAGCAGTTTGTATGTTCATACAATGAACATCCCTTAGATGCGCTCTGATACCAAGAATAGTGTCGACAGGTGTGACATTGATTGGCAGAGATACACTCTCCTTTCTGGGGTGTTGCTGGCTTGGGGAGGATCACCTTGGCCTCTGTGTAGATGACTCTGTGTAGTTACTGGGCTTCTGCTCTGTTTGGTGGTTCAGCTCCCGCACGAATCCTGACCTTCAGTGGCACGGTGACTACTCCATGGATGAAAGACATCGCCTTGCCTTGTAAAGCTGTTGGGGACCCTTCTCCTGCGGTAAAGTGGATGAAAGACAGGTAACCAGTAACCCAATGTATGCCCTCAGTACATCAGACACACCGTGCTGAGTCTGGTGGTCTAATTTTCTATATTTACACTCTTGAAAGCTCCAGGAAAACTACCCACTCTTCTGCGATAGAGAGGAAGCTGGTTGAGGGCGATGGCGGAAGAATCTCAGCTTTAACACTAAAAGGATCGGATCTATCTTGTCAATTCTCTAAAAATTCTGAGCTTTACATTCATAAGACAATGCTTCCGAGGAGAATAGTCTAGCCAGCCCAGTAATCTCCGTGGAAGCTTCCTGTACCTTATCATGAAAATCTCCTGTATATCTGAGATGAACGTATCCAAAGTGACTGGAGAATTAGCACTTATCTCTTCTCCTTCCAAGATAACGGACCAATTAACACTAACTCAAATGCTCTGAGAAATAACTTTAAGAAATGGAATGCATTAAGACTTAGCTAATATAAAATCTGGTTTTCCGTGCTCAGTAGGAATTATTACAACAACAGCAGATGAGATGGAAGGGAGGAAATGGGCGAGATGGATTCTGTTCGTGTAACTTTTTTAAGTAACTTTATTCAGAGACAGAAATTAAGATGTAAATAAAGCGCTGGGAATTCACTGATGAGCCTAGAGATTTGGTATAAAATTGTTTCGGAAGAGTTCCTATTTTCAAACAAAGATGCTTAAAAGACACAAACTATTGAAATGATGGTCTTGGCCCAGTGACCACTTTCTCATCTCTTTTAAGTCAGTTAATACGAAGGAAATAAGTAAGCTCCCGAGGTCCGGTGGCATTCCACTGGATGTGGGGATGACCACAGATGTCGCCAAGGGAACTCTCTTTATACGAAAGTCAGCTCATCACCCTCTTGGCATACCACAGTTCATTTCTTATGTCAAAATCATTAACAACTGTAACTTTAAGCGAATCTACAAGCGACCCCAAAATTTAGTTGTCCCTGCCTGATCTGGTCAAAATGACACGTCTGCCCACAGAAGCAATTCCCATTGAGATACGACAAGCATTGACCTTTGCAGCCAGTAGCCAGGACTTCACACGGACCTCGCTTCCACACAGCACTTTTTACCAAGGACACAACTCAGCTATGTGACTGTTTCTGTCATATAATCATCGTTTAGTTCTTCCTCAATATAACCTTCCAGATGGGTTGTTTGCTTCAGAAAGAGTGTTTATGCTTTTCCCCAACCTCAGCTAACTTGGATTGTAATTTCTTTAATCTGCGCCTTTTTCTTCCCGTGAGGTAGTAACGGGACACCCAGCCTCGTAACGGTTGATGGGCGGAGAAGCGTCTTCAGCAACGGCAGCTTCGTCATCCGGACGGTGAAGGCGGAAGATTCTGGATATTACAGTTGCATCGCCAATAACAACTGGGGATCAGATGAAATTATTCTAAATTTACAAGTACAAGGTACCACGTTTGGGGACTCTTTCTGATGCTTCTTTTTGTATGTATGCCTGTGTGCAAAGAGTGAACAAATTTAAAAATCAGCCTTTATAAAGAGCTAATTGCTACTTTCATAATACGAAAACTTGGATGTTCATTTTGGAGAATATAATTAAACAAATCAAAGTAAATAAAAAGCATTCATAACCTGGGAGATAACACTGTTTACATTTTTTCACGTAGGGAGCCTAGTCTCATTTGTCTTTAGGTGTGCATTGCTGAAAAAGCCCTTCTTTTTTTTTTTTTTTTTTTGTGGTACACGACCCTTTCACTGTTGTGGCCTCTCCCGTTGCGGAGCACAGGCTCCGGACGCACAGGCTCATGGGCCCAGCTGCTCCGCGGCATGTGGGATCCTCCCGGACCGGGGCACGAACCCATGTCCCCTGCATCGGCAGGCGGACTCTCAACCACTGCACCACCAGGGAAGCCCTGAAAAAGCCCTTCTTAATGATGTCCACTAATTGCAGGATTTACTTCACACGTGTACAAGTGTAACCCAGAATACACCAGCAAGAAGAAAGTCTGAACTGAGGTGTTTTATGAATGCTAATTAACTGAATTGTCATATGCAATGTATATGAAAAGGACACAAACTAAAACTCTGTAGGGCATTAATGTTTAATTGTGTATTTAATACAGTGTATGTAATTTTTCTTGATATCATACACCAAAAGCACATGACAAATTTAAGATTGTCAAATTAAAATCATGGGTAAAATCCCAGATGGCCACTGATTGGGTTCAAATTTAGATGCACAGTGATATTTAATTATTAGAAAACATCAAAGTGTAACGTCTCCGGATTTAAGTGCTATCACATTAGTAAATCACAGCAAGTAAAAAATAAAACCAATGTTGTCCTCCATGGGAGGGGAGGGAAGGGGAAGAACTATATATTTTTTTTAAATAATGCAAAATTGATCTGGAATTTCAAGTCACTTGAAGTCAGGAGATTTCAGGGCATTTTTGGAGATAGACACTATATGATGACTCTAAAGAGATGAATCCATTTTTCATGGCTTTGGGTTAATATATCAGGCTTCTCTTGGAGGAAAAGAGAAGGACATTTTATGAGAAGGTTTCTATATAATTTGGATAACCTTTCTAAACTTCTTCAGTATTGCTGTCTGCAGAGCTAATCCAAAATATTACTGAGGCCCATTGATTAGAAGTATGTATTCTTCAAACCTTGTGTGACGATTCAAGTTTTTGTGCTGCCACTCAATGGCACACCTTTGAGTTCAGAGCTGAGCGTGTGTGTGTGTGTGTGTGTGTGTGTGTGTTGCCTCTTGAGCAGGGGAGTACGTGAAATAGTGGACATTTTTGCAGTTTTTTTCCCACTAGCCAGGCTTCCTCTCCCCCTTTCATATCGCTGAGAACTGAAAAGCTAAGTGAGTGACATTTATCTTTCTCACTTGAACCATGGCTGAACTTCAGAGTAAAATAATGCATGGATCCTTAGTAAGTTCACGGAAGATTTCGGTTAGTGGTGAGCCACTCAGAAATGTAAGGAATCGGTGAGGGAATGAGGAAATGAATCCAAGTAGAAATGTGGTTGACTTTTCTTTACATAATGGGATCATTCTCTTCTATCTCTTTAGCCCCGGATTTCAACTAAACAGACATTTTGACAGAAGTGAATTGCGTATTTTGTCAACCTGAAACACTTATTTAATAAATGGCTGTTAAAAAATCATTTGGTAAATGACTGTTACAGAAGACTGAAGATGGGAACAACTAATTCTTGTTTTCTAAAAACTGTTTCCTCCCTAGTTCCACCAGATCAGCCTCGGCTAACAGTTTCCAAAACCACCTCTTCCTCCATCACCCTTTCATGGCTTCCTGGGGACAACGGAGGCAGTTCTATCAGAGGTAATGAGAGACAGGTGGCCCACAACAGTTGCTTCATTGTCATCATCCACGGGCAGATAAGGGACACATATTTATCAAGTAACCGTTACGTGTTAGTTTCTTTCTCCCCCAAACTCATCATATAATTAATTCTTCCATTACCTATGCAAAAAACCACACATCTATTTTTATGGTGTTTGTTGAAACTCACCCATTCATCCAAGGAATCCCATTCATAGGATGAGTATCATGCATGCAATATGAGTGAAATATTAACACATGCAAAAAAAAAGAAAGAAAAAAATGTGGTCATCTCTTCCTCCAAGATGCTGCATTGTGCTTCTTCCCCGTGTTGTCAACGCTGTACCATCCATTCAGGTACTCAGTGCGTCAGTTAAGTAACCACAGTGACTGTTCTGACTTAGAAAGTACTGAAAGATGGGAAGCGGTCTATTTGCACAAAGCTTTTGCAATTAGCACAGAGTAGCAAAGAATGAAGGGACTTTCTACTGAAGGAATGAGTTAGCGTGATGATCCCAGCCTAAGTGGCATTGGGAGAACATTCTGAGCAAGTTGTAGACTAAGGGGAGGGAGAGAACCCGGAGGAGACTGAGGTTGCACGGGGTTAAGGAGCCGCGGGACAAAAGGGGTCGTAGAGCAGGTGGGAAAGGATAACGGATAGAGTTCTGCCGGCAGAGGACATCCTTCTTCTGAGAGAGGAGGAAGGCGAGAAGACAACAGGAAATACAGGGGCGTCTTAGGGTGAGGCCAGTGGTGTCTGGAGCCATCTCCCTCCAGCCCATGAGAGCACGTTGCCGCCCCTCTTCCCAACTTTGCCCTCGATGACCACGGCCCGGCTGGGGATATTTACACACTGCAGAAATCAGAAATGCTACCCATCAGGGCTTTTTTTTTTTTCCTTCCCCAAGAGCCAGTTGTTAAACATTGATTAGCACTCCACTGGGCAAAGGGGAAGATCTTTCTTTTTTTGGCAAAGAGAAAGGTGAGATTATTTTTTTTGAATAATTGGACGATTAGGGGTGAGGATGTGTTTGTGGGCTTGAGGAGAGGGAAAGATTTGTAACATCTGCCGTGGGAAATGCACAGGGAGTCATTAATCAAGAAGCGAAGCCATTGCTAAGCGTGAGCAAGGCCCCAGCTGCAGAGGAATGGCACGAAGTGTAGGGGTCACGGTTATCGCGGTTTACTGAGTCGCTCCAGTGATCTTGGACAGTGGGGCAGAAAAGTGGATCACAGGTCAGCAAAGCTGGTGACCGGCAGGGTAAGTGCGGTGAGGAGTCACAAGAGTGAGTGAAACCGGGCTCCTGATTGAAATGGTCTACCAGAGGTTCTAGGCTAGGTGGAGAAGCATTTTATGAAAAAAACAATGGGGCACCGAGGTAGGAGTCCAAGGGACCCTAGGACTCCAGGCTCAGAGGAAAGGAAGTCTTGGTTCTGTAAGTGTGAGATCATGGGAGAGGCAGTACAGGAAGTGTGTCGGAGCAGAAGGTTTTAGAGTTGAAACCAACTTTAGTAATGAAGGGTTTCCAGGCAAAGGCGACCAGGGGTCCTTGAAGCACAGGGGTGGCCAAAGCCATTGACACGGGGGTTCCCATCTCCAAGAGTTAGAAAAGCTTCCTAGAAGTGGTTTAGATGAAGGAAATGGAAGGAAAGTACAACCCCCCTGATGCGTAGGGCAGCAGGGAGGTGGCGACGTCGGGATAGGACGGGGGAGCTGACCCAGATGCATCACTCACATGTCAGGCGGTGAGAGGGCTGTCAGGACTGCAGGTCGGGAACACAGAAGGGAAAACGAGGCTGAGGAGGGAGGAGGGACCCCAAGGCTGCAGGGGGCCAGCGGGGAGGGAAGGAGGAAGCCAGTGGGATGGTACTGACCGTGGCTGCAGAAGGAGGGCATCAGAGATGGGTGATCTCATGAGAGGCACATGGAAAACACTGACTGCTACCAGCTGGGGGTTCAGAGGCTCTGTAGCGTGGGGGTGAGATGTGCTTTCGTCACTGGTGTCAGAAATGGAATTCCATGGGCAGGAGGGAGGATGCCAGTGTGCTGGTGTAAGGACACCATGCATCAGGCAGGCCAGTCCTGGGCTGCCTGGATGTGAACATTTAGGAGACAAGGACAGAGCAGACAGGATACGTTTTCCCCAGGAAGGCGGCTGGGGTGACAGGGATGAAGGCATAACAGGGAGGGATGTCTCCGTGATCACAGGAGTGCAGGCTTCAGATTCTGGCGGTAGGATTTGAATCTTGCTTATAAGACCCTAGAGCGGTCACCTAACCTCTCCGGACCTCAGTCTCTTCGTCAGCACTGCGGAGATCATAATTACTAATCCACAGGGTTACGCGAGGTGATATGAGTAACGGGCTGTGGACAATGCCTGGCACAGTCATTGTGGACTGGGAGGGCATGGCTGAGGAGATTCCTACCTCCGCTGATAACTTACCCCTTTTCCAGAGCTTTGGTTCTCTTAAAAAGAACCCAGCTTCAGACCATGCCCATCCCCAGGCATTCGGCACGTGTGCTCGTAAGGTCAGATATTTAGAGATTCAGTATCCATTCCCTGCTGCCCAGTTACACCTTTTAAAGGGAATGGGCAGAAAGTGGTTTTATCTTCATCACGCTATCCAGCAATCCCACCGTAGTAACGTCTGGCGTGGCCTAAATACCTCATAATCAATATATCATCACAGTACTTCTCCCAGCCTGGGTTCAGTTTCCTGGAGTCAGCAAGAGCTCAGGTGTTCCCTTCCAGAGATGTGCAAATTCTGAGAACGCATCCCATGCAGGGTGCAAACTTCTGATAGAAAGCAAATAACGCTCTTCGGAATATTTCTTGTTTTCTGAAGGTTACATATTGCAGTACTCTGAGGATAACAGTGAGCAGTGGGGAAGTTTTCCCATCAGCCCAAGCGAACGTTCTTACCGCCTGGAAAATCTGAAATGTGGGACTTGGTACAAGTTCACTCTTACTGCACAAAATGGAGTGGGACCCGGGCGCATAAGTGAAATCATAGAAGCGAAAACATTAGGAAAAGGTATGTAAGCCTTCTTAGTTTCTAGATTTCCTGTTTTCCAAATCAAAGGGGAGACTGGGATCAGAAAAGATGCATCATACATTTACACGTTTGTGAGTTTGAACTTTGTTATTCCCCAGATGGGTTTGGCAGTGTTACAGGGTATTGAAAGAGATGGCCAGTCCATATAGAATATTCTGGTTCTCTCTTTTCATTATTTCATTTGCAGTTTAAAGGAAGAGTGTCCGCAGATATAGAAAACAGACTTATGGTTCCCAAAGGGGAAAAGTGAGCAGGAGAGATAAATTAGGTGTTTGGGATGAACAGATACACACACAACTGTACACAGAATAGATAATCAACAAGGCCCTACTGTAGAGCACCGGGAACTCTACTCAATATTTTGTAATACCCTATAAGGGAAAAGAATCTGAAAAATAATAGATAGATTATATATGTATAACTGAATCACTTTGCTGTACACCTGAAACTAGCACAACATTGTACATCAACTATACTTCAATAAAAATAAATAAATATATTAAAAAAAGAGTGTCATTTGAAAATCAAGGGCTTTGGTGCCGACAGAAAGTTCCCAGGCTGAGTAGCCATGAAATGTGCTCTTTGCCCTCTCACCTTCTTCTGGGGTGGCCTTCTCCCTTAGTCACCTCACCCCCTTCCACCTATAACTGTCACATTGTCTCACAGGCCCCACCTTCCAGGTGAGAAGTCACCAGGGTAGACTGTGAACCTTGAGTGTGTGTTGGTTTTTCCTCTGAAAATGGACCTTCAGGGAGGCGAACCCCAGGGCAGTGATGTTCAGGGGTGAAATTTGCAGCTCAGAAACACCAGCAGGAGGGAGGGACATGGCTGCACGTGAGTGCACGTGAGGGGGCGGAGAGAGGGTCTTCGTAGGTTTCCTCACTGCTGACTCTCATTCAGTGGTGTGGACGGGATGGCAGGAGAGCGAGAGATTCGAAAGTAAAGGCGTTATTTGGGTGCGACACCTGAGTTTTGGATAACGTGTACCAGGGTTCAGATGATGAGGGGTTGATTTATGCAGAAATATACCCACTGGGTCCCTGGGCTCCAGTGTGAGCCGCTTGGATAGCAAGGATGCCCGTGAGTACTTCCCAAATCCAAGTCTGACTTCTCTTGAGTCAGGTCCCTGAATGGACACGGGTCAGCCCAGCACATCACAGTGGTTCCTTCAAAACCACTCAAGGAGGGTCAGTCCCTCAGAGCTACCCGGGAGGCTGCATCCTGGGCTTAAGTTCTCAGTTTTGTCTACCAAATAAAACATAATTCTCAACTTAAAAAAAAAAAAAACATTCAAGGAAGCGCATACATAAGAATAGCTTTGTTCTTCAGGATACTAACGCTAAGATTCACAAAAACAACCTCTACCCACCCAGAGTTCCCCCTCACACCTGGGGAACATGGGTCTGTAAGATCCCTATAAATAGTGGACAAACAGCAGCCCATGACCCAGACTTGGACTGAGCCCCTCGCCTGTGGCGAAAGCAGCCCAAGGGAAACGTGGGACGACCCTGGTGGCCTTCACTCCTGTGCCCCGTGGCTGACGCCCCTGTGCCCTCTCCCGCAGAGCCCCAGTTCTCGAAGGAGCAGGAACTCTTCGCCAGCATCAACACCACACGCGTGAGGCTGAACCTCATCGGCTGGAATGACGGCGGCTGCCCCATCACCTCCTTCACACTCGAGTACAGACCCTTCGGGACCACGGTCTGGACCACGGCTCAGCGGACCTCTCTCTCCAAGTCGTACATCCTGTACGACCTGCAGGAAGCCACGTGGTATGAGCTGCAGATGAGGGTGTGCAACAGCGCTGGCTGTGCCGAGAAGCAGGCCAACTTCGCCACGCTCAACTACGACGGCAGTAAGCTGGCCGGCTGGCCTCCCTTCTGCGTCTCGGGATGTGTGCCCGTGCTCGCCGTCCCTCCCCCATCTGACATCCATCCTCGGCACAGTGGGGCTCGAGCCCGCCGATCCCCTTAGGCTTTGGGGCCTTTCAGTCTGCTGCCCCCAGGGCTCCCTAGACCAGGTACCCACGTGACCTTGGCTGTGTTCCAGGAAGGAGGGACGGAGGGCCCGCAGGCAGCTCGTTAGGGAGTCTCGGGGCAGGAGTGACCTCTCCTGGGGCTGAAGGCTTCTGTGCCACGTGGTTGTGTGCTTGGTCATGACTGTAAGCTAACATTGCTTTTGTTGTCTCCCTCCCCTCCTCCCACCCCATCCCAATCCACATAACAGCTTTCTTTTTTGCTCTCATTTAGCCCTTCAACTGCATGTGCAAAAACAGTCTTCCATCAGTAAAGGAGCTTATGTTAGTCTCTGAGCAGAAATAGAGGCACTGATGGAAATACAATAATGTCATGGGATGTTAGTAGACACACACACACACACACATATATGCACACATGCATGCAATTGGCATGCGCTTTCTGAAAACCAGGTGAGGTATCTTGTGACGTTTAGTTGACTGAAAATAAGTGATAGAAATTTTCATCCTTTTTTGCTCCAACTAGTATAAGGGCCATTTCTTGATGTTGAACAAATGCCAAGCCCAGTGAAGCTAAAGGGTGGCGTGACATTGACCGCTCTGCAGTCAGGAAACTTCAGAAAGTCCTAACTGGCAGCAAGTTGATGCTGATTTCTGCAGCCTTGCAGTGATTTTCACTCGGGGAAAGGCAGGGTTGAATTAGGTGCTGTGATCACAGGGTAAAACTGGCCGCCATTCATCAGACAGTTTGGAGCTCCGGGCTTAGCTCCCTCAGAGACCCTGTCCAGTGTGCACCTGTCGGGCCGGACCACAGTGCTGATGACTTACCCAGAAAGTCTGCGCCAGAGCTAATACCCTAATACTCTATTCTTCGCTAGTCAGGCTGAGGGGTGTTCGCTCCTCTGCTTACGTGCACTTGGGATCTCGCTTCATCAATACTCTGGCAGGAACTTCCCTGAAGTGCAGGTTATCCTGTTCTAAGAAAAGAGTGTACGTAAACCCAAGGACCCTCGGACACGACCAAAGGATGCTCCAGAGGTGTTGTAGGCGTGGCTCCTCCCTTCGCCATTTTCTCCTGGACTGTCCTGGCCAGCCGAGGGCTTGTTCCTCCCACCCTGGCACACTGTAAACCCACCCCTGAGTCTCCCACCAAGGTCGTCTCCCCACAGATCCCTCCTCAGCCAGAGCCCAGGCTCGCCCACAGCATTTAGAGCCTGGGTGGGGTGAAGGCAGGAAGGTGCCAAGGTGGGAGTCCTGGTGCTGGTTACACCAGCCTGGGCCCCGCAGCTCCTGAGGCACCTGGACCAGCTCCCGGACAGTGAGGCTTCTCCTCAAAAGCTCTGATCCTCGTGGGCCACGTCTCTCTAACCTTCTAGCCTCAATCACAAGCGACTTCACTCCAAGAGGTCCCATCACAGAGCACGAGCCACTGCAGAGCAGTGTGGACAACTTGCTTTCTCCTCCCACACGGTTTCATTCTTTGATCTGACAAAAGAAAGGACTTCAACACTGACCATTTTCCCTAGCATGTAAGGGCTCCCCAAAGCCCTTTGCTAGCAGGGAACACACTTGGGCAGGAAGTATATTTCTTACTTTAGATGATTGACGTCCATTAATTGCCTTACGGCCATCACGCTCTGGTGCCCAGCTTCTTTGTAATCTGTGTGGTCCAGAGCACGCGGCTTCAAGGTGCACGTCCGTGATAGGTTCACAGCTAATCATTTAATTAGAAACCACTCGCGTGCGACATTTGAAACTGTCATTCTTACTTTCAAAGTGCTCTGCAGATCTTAAATATTTGTCTTCTAAAAGAAATATTCTCACTTTATCCAAGATCTTAGATTAAATCACGAAAAAGTCCTGGGAGCTACATTTAAAATTTTCTGAAATCTGAAATAATCCTATTACACTAGAAATAAGAATACATATGTATATTTTCCTTGAAAAAAGGTTTCTTTTTTTTTTTTGAACTAAGCTTGTGGATATAAAGCTTTAATATCCTTTTTGTCACTTCTGCCTGAAGAACTTTTTTCATTTTAGGAACAACAAACGTTGACCATTAGCTTTATATCTATCAATACCAGTCAGATTTCAGATTCGCCCGTGGCTTTATTTGACTCTTTCTTCTGCCATTTCCTGAGCCAAATGTTTCCACTGGTCCTGTGTCATCTTGGTTTTGCAGGCCAATCCTCACCTGCATCCCCTACGTGCCTCTCATGTGGGTTCTGAGCATTTGCAGACTTGGGTTTGCAGCCAAAACACTCTATGTCAAGTTGGAAGAATGATCTTCTTGGCCTTAGCAGATAGCAAAGGGGCCCGTCATTCTATTGTCCCTGCTCTACTCACTAAATGCAGGACAAGACTCTTTTTGCTCAGAGGGAAATTGTATTATTTTTGCATTATTTTTCCTGAATCACTGACTTCCTGGTCCTTGTCTTACATGGAAAATACAGTGGACTGGAGCATCTAACATAATGGTCGGTGCCCAAACGCAGGCCCCATAAAATGTGGACGCCTGTGTTTGAATTTCTGCAGCCATTGTATTAAGCCTCTGAGCAGAGGCAGCTTAAGGCAGCTCAGAGTTCAGTCTACGCAGGTGTTTCCTTGTAATTCTAAATAATCTGAACTTCAGAGCTTTACGTGGGCCAATAAGTAGCTTTTGCTTTAGAGACTTGGATGGCTCCCCTTTGAAGAGTTGGTTTTACTCTTATACCCGGAAATAGTTTTAAAAGTAAATTTGGCCTTACACCCGTGATAGAGAGCAAGTGAATAACCAAACAGAAAGAGATTTTAAGCTCCTTTAAGCAGGCTCGTCTGGTACCGTCTCCCCACAGTCTCCCTTCTGTCCACTTGCCAAACCCATTGTTCCTTCTCTGACGTGCAGCTTTTCAAACAGCCCCTCTCAATTGGGCTCTGGGTGACACTCAACTCCACAGAAGTGCGTGTGGCTCTTTTAAGCGCCCAGCCTGGACCTTATGCTTTCAAGTGTCTGCACCCAGCAGTACGTTGCCAAATGAAGTCCCTTTCCAAAAAACGAGGTGTTCTGCCCTTCGCGCACACTCTGGTTCGACGTTCCGTAGAGTAAGCGTAGGAGGGGAGCGAGCCAGGAAAGGAATGAACGAGGACTTAGAGGGAGCCTTCCTCTCATCCCCATCACCGCGGACGCCCTCGCTCACTCGCGCGGTTCTGGTAACCCGTCATCCCTAAAAACTCGGCCATGCTGTCGCCATTAACTGCCGCCTAACATCATGGCCCTGCTTTCAGGTACAGTCCCTCCACTCATTAAGTCAGTTGTCCAAAGCGATGAAGGGCTGGCGACCAATGAAGGGCTCAAGATGCTGGTGACCATCTCCTGTATCCTGGTGGGCTTGCTCCTGCTGTTCGTACTCCTGCTGGTGGTTCGGAGGAGGAGACGGGAGCAGAGGCTGAAGAGGCTGAGAGGTGAGTGGAGGCTCGGCCGTCCCCCCCGCAAAGCAGGACAGACAGCTGGCTGGGAGGGAATCGGCCCCGCGGAGTGCCTTACCCTCTCTGCGCCAGGTTCCCCGCGCCGCCTGGTTCTGTGACCTGTGATGTGCCGTCAGCAGGACGGAGGGGCCTCACACGCAAGTCATGCAAATGTTACGACTCAGAAATTGAGTGAGAGCCAACCTCTTTCACGTCTCCAGCAAGGCAGGCAAAGAGAATGACTTTCACGAGGGTTTGCCAACCCCACTCTTTAATGTTGAGCCGCCGCAGCAAGGCCACGAGTTACGGCCTCCTTTATTTTTATTTTATTTTAACATCTTTATTGGAGTATAATTGCTACAATGGTGTGTTAGTTTCTGCTGTATCGCAAAGTGAATCAGCTGTACATATACATATATCCCCATATCTCCTCCCTCTGCATCTCCCTCCCACCCTCCCTATCCCACCCCTCTAGGTGGTCACAAAGCACCGAGCTGATCTCCCTGTGCTATGCGGCTGCTTTCCACTAGCTATCTATCTTACATTTGGTAGTGTATATATGTCAGTGCCACTCTCTCACTTCATCCCAGCTTACCCTTCCCCCTCCCTGTGTCCTCAAGTCTATTCTCTACGTCTGTGTCTTTATTCCCGTCCTGGCCCTAGATTCTTCAGAACCTTTTTTTTTCTTTTTTTAGATTCATATATATGTGTTAGCATACGGTATTTGTTTTTCTCTTTCTGACTTACTTCACTCTGTATGACAGACTCTAGGTCCATCCACCTCACTACAAATAACTCAATTTCATTTCTTTTTGTGGCTGAGTAATATTCCATTGTATATATGTGCCACATCTTCTTTATCCGTTCATCTGTCGATGGGCACTTAGGTTGCTTCCATCTCCTGGCTATTGTAAATAGAGCTGCAATGAACATTGTGATACATGACTCTTTTCGAATTATGGTTTTCTCAGAGTATCCTTTAAAAAGACCTTCCAGATTTGTTCTGGAAATGAGAACTATTTTATTGCCGGGAAATGGAAATTGAAGGCTTATAGTCCTGGGAAAGCGTTGTGAGGCAGAAAACACACACTTTGCTGAATTAGAAATCGGAGCTGAAGCTTGGTGTAAGAGTTTCGTTTTAACTAAGAAAAAAAAGGAAAGAATGGAAGATGAGATCTTGGACCTGATGGGAGCCTTTGTCAGCAGCACCGTTGTCCCCATGTCTGGCTCTATAGATTCTGTGCGACAGGGCTCTTCCAGCTTCTGGCCAACAGCCCTACCTGCCCTGGCTGTGCAGTGTGAGGCCAATGAGTTCTTTCCTATGCAAAGCCCTGTGCAGGACAGTGCTCTGAGTCCCTCCTCTTTACCTGTCAGGGTATTTAACCAAGTCTCTTCTTGGTAAAATGTATATATAAGCTGCCTGCATTTTAGTATCAGTGCAGTGAGGAGTATGCAACATCCCATGTATTCTTCAAAGTCGCATTTGAGGAACAGGCCTGGAAGCACTGTCCTTATACTATATCTGGGATATCCCCAAGCCTGGCTGGTAGACTTGGAAAGCATTGACCACTTGTGTAAATGCTTGATTTGACTGTAGTCCAGTTAGAACAGCAGAACATGGGGATATTTTCACCTGTCTTCAGGTAGCCAGAGCACTCCTTTTGATGGGACTCTAACCCATTTTACTATCAATGTGCTTCTAGTTGGCCAACAAATTAAAATATTTGAAATACATGGCACTCCATCTGCACACTTTAATAGTTCTTCCGTTTACACCTTCTGTAGCCCAATAATTCAGATGAACCGTCAATCTCATTGAAATATTCTTTCTAAATCACATTCTCCACTTACCTTTTAATTTTGCGGATTCTCTTGAGTGAATCCTATATCCTAAGGGCCGTGCTAGGTGCTCGATGTACAAGATGAAAAGAAAGAGCCTTCTGAACTTTTGGTTTAGTGTATGAGGCAGACGCACAGGCATGTACCAGGAAAAGAGCCAAAATGTCACGAATGCTAAAACAAACAAATCCTACCTAAGCACAAAAGAGGAGGCGATTCATCACAACTAGGGAGGAAAGGGGGGCGGCATTCAAGAGCTACAGAAAACAGCACTACAAAAACATAATGTTCTAATCTATTGAGAAATTCAATATCAGGTGAGCTGTGCTGGATTCCATTCACAAGTGTTTGTCATTAAAATAACAAAAGGGGGCTTCCCTGGTGGTGCGGTGGTTGGGAGTCCGCCTGCTGATGAAGGGGACGCGGGCTCGTGCCCCGGTCTGGGAAGATCCCACATGCCTCGGAGCGAGGCCCGAGTACCGCAAAATAAATAAATAAATAAAATACCAAAAGGACTTTATTTTTATAACCCCTCTTTCACCGAAAACAGAAACCCATTGTGTGGACTTTGGGGACATCATTATAGAGGGACCAGGGTGGCGTGTTTTTGTTGCATTTAGACAGCCATGTCTACCTGGCTGCACTTAGAGGGCTATGAATTGTCCATATAACATTCTTAAAAATCAATGGTAACATTTTCTCATCCATCATTTCTATTTGATGACAAGGGTTTGGCAGCAAATGGGTTAAACATTGAGGAAATCCTTCCCAGCATCTTCCACCCTCTCCCACATTCACCTTTTCTTTTTGCCCCTGGTCCCTGTTGCTTACTTTTACCTCCCAAACTATTGTTTGATTTTCCTCTTCTACTTATGACTTAAGCACCTCAACTTCGTTCTGCTTTGCCAAGAGTAAGGAAAAGATGCTAAAGATGTTGCTGACTCTTCCTGGTGCATTTGAGTTAGACTGATGGCAGGTGCGACATCCTTCCTTTTTGTTCTTAATAGTCCCTTGTAATTTAGTTATTGCTTTGCAAGGATTCTGTCCAGAAAATATCCTGGGCTGGCATTTTTATTGTCCGCATGTCTGCCATTTGACACCACTATTTTGTAGCTGGTCTTCATAAGGAAAGCAATACATCACATTAGCGAGTCCAGCCTTTCATTCCCCGGAAATGGTTTTGTTTTCTTTGTGCCAGAAAAGAGATAGAGCCAGCACAAAGGTTTCAGTGGGACGAAAATAAATGCTGTGGAAAAGAAGATGTATTCACGGGAGATGCTGAGAAGCAAAGTATTCCAGAGAAGTAGCTTGCAGGGCACAAACGTATCTGCAGTCTTGCATTTTACGTGCTTAATAAAAGCTTCCAAATCAAGAGTCTGACAAGAGGGAAGCAAGAAGGCAAAATGATCGGACACCTAATTCCATTGCCTTCCAAATGGCAAGTTTTACTTTGGATGCACTGAAATATTTAATTCAACACACCTTCATTGATTATCTACCACATGCCAGGTGTAACATTTTTTAAAACCAACAGTAAAATTTTCTTATTAAACCATTTCTATTTGATCACAAGATTTTGGCTAGGTCCTAGAGAGAAAAGAAGGTTACTAAGATTCTGTCCCAGAATGGTCAGCAAAGGCTTTCAAGGGACAGACTCATCTTTCTTTAACATTGAAAACTGTGTCATAAAAGGGCAGAGCAAGTGACTAGGGCTGTTAAGGGGGAATCAGTGAAAGGCCAGACTTTGCCCCCAAAAGATCTTTGTCTTTTAGGCCTGAAGGGCCCTTGAAATGTTATGTTAATTAATAACACAAAATGTTTCCAATTCTCTCATGAAAAAAAAGCACAGCCACAGAGTTTACGGTAGTAGGTGCCTATCTATTACACAGAGTTCATAAGTAGAATCATCCAGTTACTACCTGACCCACATAAGGCACAGATCCTATCCCTGGGTTAGAATCAGTTCAAATATATTTACAGATTGAATGGCTTCGTACAATATTTTATAGTGTAAAATAAGGACATTTCTAATAATATGTCAAAGTTACCTGAGCAACCACTGATCAGGATCAAAACTGGAAATAAATCTGGATTATAGGAAAATACTGTAGGGTCCCTAACGAACACTGTAAGATCAACTCCCTGTCATAGACCTTGTTTGATTGCTAGATGCTACTCAATGTTTTTAAGCAGGTATGTTTCACCGTATAGACAAGCAACCTAGTGAATGCACCATAGGTAAATGTGCTTTTATGTAAAAATCCAAAAAAAAAAAAGGAAAGAAAATGGGACTCAAGCAATTTAGCCAACCTATATTCTTCCTTCCTGAGCGCTTGACTAATTTTAGAGCCTAGTGACCTCCTAAAGTCTAAATTGTCTTCAAGTGCTACATTTTTTTTAAAATCTGTAACCTTATCCAGGAGTTCAGAAGCCACATTTTGCTTTAAGTCATGCCCTGATTTTCCCCCACCGCTAGATCCTTTGAAGTGCAAGGTTATAAAATAAATCACCATGATCCCAGCAGACACAACCTTATAAAACTTTGATTCCCATGTCAAGCAAACAGGTCCAGGATCACTAAAAGCTTCCCCCTCTAGTATGAGTTTACCCAAGAGGGTGCAAAGCACCAACCTGTATGGGTCAACCGGCAGCGTCAAGCCAAAAAGCTACTTCCAAGACTTCAAAGAAGCTAAAGATAAAAATCAGTGTATGACATAAACTTGACCATGTTTCTGTGGCAGAATGGCCTTCTTCCCTTGAACAGAAGCCTGTTTATTACTTTAAGCTTGCTTTAAAGTGCATTAACACTCTAAGGCCCATTGGTTCCAGGAGGCCGTTCTCGGAGAGAACGTGGCCTTGGAGCCCTCCACAGGCACAGCTGAAGGGGTGGGCCACGACTGTTCAATATTCCATTAATCTGCCCTGCAAATGAGCTAAATCTCTCCTCATCTGTAAGACCAAAGCTTAGCTTGAACTTTAATAATGTAAAGGAGGAAAGGTGTGCATTTAGGAGCGCAAAGACCTCGGACTCAAGGTAGACTTGCGTAAAGATGGTCGTGGCACTGATGCATTGAGTCCTACGTAGGCAAAGGGTCCCCGGTGCTCCATAGTGAAGGGGTGGGAGGTGGGCACCCCCAGAGACTTCATTACCTAGCTAATAAATGCCCAGTTTGGGGCTTAGATGGGATCAGAAGCCTCTACTCTGAAACTTTAGTCCTCGGCTTTGCGTTTTCTTCCTTCTTTCCTCTCATTTTTCCTTTTGACCTTCATTTTAAAAAACTTGTCCTTTCAAAACTTCAAATGTGTTATGGCAGAACTAAATTTTTAAAAAGGGGTTTCTGTATCTGAGAGTGGGGAAATAAAGGAACAGTGGGATGGCAGCAGGGCCAGGCCAAGTGCAGCCGTGGAGCGAGGGACGGGGTGGGGGGGGCAGGAGAAGGATGGGGAGAGTTGGGGTCACCCTGGGCTTTGCCCTCTGCCCACGCGCTCTGTCTCGTCCGTGTTTGTATTTGCAACTTTCTGAGATGGTGCGTCTGTACGGTTTTCTTTCTGGGCTATATATTTTGTCATGGTTTTGGAATCAGCTTTCATTTGAGCTGATGACTGGGAGTCCTCTTTGCGACCTTGTAAAAATGTAACTGCAGGTTTTATAGCCCTTAGGAATACAGCTACTTTATGAGACCCCTTTAAATCCCACAGAAAGCAGGGATTGCTGCGAGGGAGCTTGCCGATAAGGGCTTTTGAGAGATGGTAAAGCAGGGGGAAATCTGCTGCCGGCAAGTTGGTTTTTACGTTTTTGTGGGTGTGTGCTAGTGACTGCTCAGTAGAGGTATGAACCAAAGCAGATGCCCTTCACTTAACTAGAACTTCTTCGGAGATGAAAATATAACGATGTGGCGATGAAGGAGAGTCCTCCTTTTTAAAGAAACGTTAGCGTATGCACTCAGGACTGCCACAGCTGCAATGTTGGAGGCCCGTGCTGCCGTGTTAATAAGAACCCCTCATGCCACGTACAGACCCCACAGGAGCGATGGTCCACAAAGAACACGGAACCCGGGAGACCACACTGCGAGGCTCTTCATCCAGCTGAGGTGCCTCTTCCCAAGAACTGACTGAACCGTGTATTAATTGACAGAGTGCTAGCACTTTCCATGCTTTCTCTCTTCTTCCTTTTCCATAAGGCTTTACTATGCCCTATCTTGCTTTAGTGTCTTAATAGCTGTGCAGATAGGTGCAAATAAACTTGACACTGTTATGCTCTATTTTGCTGACATGAAAACTGAAGGGAACTTGGAAATCACACATCAGTTGGGGAAGAATTAGCAGGAGAGCCGAAATCACTGTTGTCTACCCAGTCCTCTTCCTGTGAAACTTCTTCAGCTTTGGAACATTCAAGAAAGAAAGCCTGTCACATCCATATTAAGCTAGTTTAAAAAGATGTATCGAAGAAACATAGAATTAAAAGCTATATTAACACAGAATCAATAGTGACTTTATAATTTTATATTTGCCCATCAAAAATATTTGGTTTATTTATTTTTTATCTCTATATTCGCTACCACTCAGCCTCCCCTATATTTAAAAAAAAAGGATTCCTTCTTGTTTGCCTATCTTCTGCTGCCCTTCTTTCCATTTCTTTTCCCCACTGAATTCTTGAAAGAGTCTTTGATACTCAGCTATTTACTTTGATACTCAACTATTTACTCACCAGCTCCCAAATCCTCAGTCTCACTGCTCTCCCCACCACTCAAATGAAAGTGCTCTCCTAAAGGCAGGTGACCAATTACCTTCTGATCCCCAAATTCTCCTTTCATTATCATCTTCTAGCCCTCTTTGCACATTCACAGTGCTAGCGCATGTTATTTTTTTGAAACTGCTTTTTTCCATCTTTCAATATCACTAGGCTACCCTGGTAGTATTTCTCCACCATCTCCCCACCCGAAAGATGAAGAGCTGAGCACAAAGCCCAGGATGGGCACAGAGAAGTAGCCGGGGCTTCAGGAAAGGTGTCACAAAGTCTAAATCTCAGACTGAGCTGAAATTGGTGGAAAAAAGTGACAGACAACACAAAAGGCTGTTGAGCTGTGTTGGGCAAGAAGAAGATGACTTGAGATGATGTTCTCGTCTTAACAGATGGCAGGTAGCAGAAGGACGACTCAACATCTGTCTTACTTTGATGTGAACCAAGAGGAGAACTATTCAGACCAGAAAATGTGGAACAAGAATTATAAAAAAGGAAGAAAGGGAGAGAGGAAGGGGGAGGGGGATTAAGAGAAAGGAAGGGGGGTGTAAGGGAGGGAAAAAAGAGGGAAGAAGAGAGGAAGGGAAGAAAGGAAGGATGGAAGTGGGGAAGGAAGGAAGGAGGGAAAGAAGGAAGGGAGGGAGGGAGGGAGGAAGGAAGGAAGGAAGGAGGGAGGGAAGGAAGGAAGGGGGAAATGTCTTTCATAAAAGAGAGACCCAAGTAAGGAATTACCTAGAAATTATGCCACCTGAGGAGTGGTCAAGAAAATTAGAGAATTCAACCTAGAAAAGACGACACTGAAGCCGAGCTGCTTGGGGCATGGCAGCTACCTGGAAATATTCGAATGGTTTTTTCAACGTTTCCAGAAGGTGCCGTTGTTATATCCAGATAGAAATTACACCAAGGGATTTCAACACAAGAAAAGGAAGGTGTCTCTTGTGATTAATTGTATCCTCAGGAAAAACTGTATGTGGCTTTACTGTTCCAGTGACTGGGCTGAGCCTGGAGATAAGGGCAAAAGGGCCAATAGAGAGACAATATGAAAACAGGAAGTTACAATGAAAGGTGCAAAGGCTGTGCTGAACAGATACAGAGAGGTTAGACGGGTGCAGATGTCCTTGGAAGCCCAGGGAACCAGAACACCAGCTTCACCTGCCGGGCTTGGGAGGGTGTACAGAGCAAGTCACGTCTGTCTGGAGGGGTGGGGACAAAGCACCATCTCCAAGGGCCTCAGAGGAACAAAGTCACGGGGGTCTCGGCAGAAAATGCAAGAGCAGGAAACTCAGAGACAGGGTTGGTGGACCGAAGTAAGAGGCAACCGAGCTGGAAAGACCGCTGGGGCCAGCATGGGTGGCTCGTACCCTGAGCTGAGGATTCCTGTTGGTAGGGAGGTTCCTTTGAGAGTTTCAGAGCACAGATGCAACCCAGTGAGGGCTGTGTTTCAGATCCATCCTTCCTGCAGTGGGGATGTTTCAGGTCCTTCCTGCAGTGGGGATGTCACTTAGAGGGCTGAGTCTGGAGTTGGGGAGACCAGAGAAGGAGCTGCTGGTGAGGAAATGAGAATTGAACTGAGGAGAGAGAAAAGAGCCAGAGTCCCGGGGAGATGTGTTGAGTGGGGAGCCATCAACAGACGTGGAAGGCAGGTCAGCAGTGGGAAGAGAGGTCGGCACCGTACGTGCAGCAAGGGCATCGCTCCATCCGTGGAGCATCCAGAGGCTTGGCTCATTTTAACCTCTGTCCAAGGCGCTGTGGAAGGGATTCAGACATTTATTATGAGGCTGATTTGAAAAGTCTGTAATGCTCTTAGGATACCATGATTCCATGACTTTAAATATATTATCTTAACTTGTCCCAGATTCCCTTCTCACCCCTGAACAGAAGTGTGTCCAAAATTCCATCTCTCTTTCCCCTCTCCGTGTATAAACAGAAGACCCTGAGCCCATCTCAGCCCTGACATATCTCCCAGCTGGACACTGGATTCCAAATCTGTCCCCCAACTTAACGTTAATATGTCAAAGGACTCAATATGTTTGAAGCCAAACATCTCAGCCTGCACCCAAATTGCTGCTTCCAAGTCCTTCTAGACAACTGTTTCTGTCCCTGGTGCTACCATATACTCAGCCCTGCATATCCCAAATCTTGCCATTTCCCTGGACTCCCCACGGTCCCTCTGCCTGTCTCCTCCACACGCAGTAGGTCCCTGATTCTTGTAGATGCCCTCTGTCTACTATCATGTCATCCACTCCCCTCCACCAGACCCCTGCCCCCAGCCCCCCATCCTGGGCACTCTGCATTGTCTGATTAATGCTGTTTATGGCACCTGTACCCACTGGCCACCACCTCTGCCCTCCTTCCCCCACTTCCCCCCTTGCTTGGCCCAGGTAAAAGCTTCCAGATTATGGTCAGTGATGCAAAGTTGCATTTTCTTAGCTCCTGACCATCTTGACCATCCGCATTCCCCACCACCCCTAGAAACTTCTCTCTGTAGTCAAACTGACCGACTCCTTGCTTCCTGAACGAGCTCAGAATTCCAACACAAGTTAATTCTGTGCCCTGGAGCACTCTTCCCATTAAAGTCCACACTTTCTTTAAGGTGGGCAGTCTTCCATCCTTTCTGACTCACCCGGCCTGACACAGCGCCCTCCAGGGTGTGTCCTCAGTCAGCTGGCATGAGACGTCTGTGCCTCTGTGTGTTCCTAAGGATACGACATGTATCCCCCTCTATGTATAAAGGACTTTGAGGACAGTGGTTAAAAAGAGTTTGAACCAACAGACATTGGTTATGATTTCCTGCTCAGCTGCAGCAAATGACTGAATGTATCCGGATCCCAGTTTCCTGGTTTCCGAAGGAGGGCACAGTAATTCCCAGACACAGACTGATAGTAAGGGGACATGGGCAAGCAGTCCTAAAGTAACCGGTGCAATGCAGATTCCTAGCATGTGCTTAATTGTGACCGCAGTCCACTCGGTCCCACTCCCCAGAGGACATTCACGCCTGGTCCTTGATGCCAACTGTGCTATCCAGACCCCATCACTGTGCTTAAAACTCCACCAACTCTCAGCTTCCTCAAAGGGGAACTCACAGAAGAAGTGAGTTTCCATGAATATAATGTTTCTCACAATTTAAGATGAGTCAGAAGGAGGAAATAGTAGCTAAGACAGAAAGAGAAAGGGATCCACTGTAAGATGATAAGCATAGGGAAGGGTGGACCAAAATGGCTTTGGGCACCTAAATGTGTGGATGAAGATGCCTGCTAATTGTAGACGTGGAAAATTTGCAGTTAGAGCACATCAGTACTGGAGGGACCTCTGTCCTCACTCATTGGATGCTGCCATCCCTTGGTGCATTGATAGAAAAAAAAATCATAGAAGAGAAAACTGTGATGATTAACTTCAGAAATAGAAAAAGAACGATGATTATGGCAGGAATGCAGGTCCATTCTGAAGATGTTTGAGTAGGAGTTTCCTTCAGATTGTGAGCTGAAGTACAGTGTTTTACTCTTTGGAAATCTTTCCTCTTTTTTAGAGTATTGAACTAGCCACTGCTTGGTTGTTACATAGAACTAATTAATCCCAAGCTTCTGGCATTTTATATATGTGTATATGTATATTTACTTTGTAAGTGTTAAATCATTCAGGAAGAGAAGAAGCTCATCATATTTACTTTGTCTTTGCAGATAAATATAAAGCCATGAGCTGAGAAATTAGATGCTGTTTTGCTTTCTTTGCTTTGCCATGTGGGTGGGATAAAGGGAGCTATTTCATTTCCCAGACAGAACCCATCTGTGCGCAAAGCCGGGGCCTCGCTGCGAGGTGGGAACTGGCATGGCTGACTTGAAAAGCTGAGCTTTGACTCATGGGGTGCCTGCCCACGTGTGGCTCTTCCCGTGACAGTCCACACCTCCCAATTACAGCACTCTGCTCCCTGAAATAAAAGCGACTGCGTTCAATTGTTAGCCCCCAAAGATGAAAATGCTCCAACAAATGCATCGCTTCCCTGGCACGCACACAGACAGCTGAATCCATTTCCAGAAAATTCTGTTCATTGAACACTTAACATCAAGGCTTTTTAGAGAGCAATGAAAGGAAATCATAAAGAAGGGCTTTGTGTTCTAAGAAAGGAAACATTCATTTTTGTCAGGTAAGATGTGTAAAAAGAACAAATTATATTTTAAGGGAAATTAGAATTTCAAACCAGTGCTATCAAAAAGGTTAAAAAAAATTACAGCATTTTTAGGCAGGATTTCTTTTGTCAGGGGTGGTAACCAGATCTTGGTAAATAATGCCTTCAGAGAAAGGCTTTCTTTCTGTGTTTGAAATAAACATCTAAGTTTCCAGACACAGTGATATGCTGTTTATACAATTCTTTGATCAACCAAAGGGATGCATAGCTCTGTAATAATGACTTTTATAAGCTTTTTCATTTTGATAACAAAAAGAGTAGAATTTGTACTACATAATGAATTACTTTCAAGGTGTTAATGTTGTGACTTCTGAAAGTAAAATTGGGTTTTTGGAAAGTGGCAAATGAATAGGTTGTAATATAACCTTTAGCAGGTATCTGAGTATTTTTGTACCTATCTTTTTATGCTACCTTTATGCATATATGTGTATACATATATATGTATATATGTGTGTGCGTGTGTGTGTATGTGTGTGTGTGTATGTCTCATTTAGAACAGACAAGGGATCCATAAAAGTTTAGGTTATTAGCAATGATTTCGATATACAATTACATTTAAAAATCCTTATTCTCATCTGATTCTGTAGAATATTTGTCACAAATGCTTAAGTGAATGTTAATGAGTTGTTTCTCTTATACTAATATCAGCTTTCTTTCCCCAGATGCAAAGAGTTTAGCTGAAATGCTCATGAGGTAAGAACAAGACCTAGCAGCCCAAATATCATGTTGAAAAGAACTTGCTTTGATGACTTCTTTTTTTAATAACAGTCTGAAATTGATAACCCATTTTTCACTTGACATATAATTTTCATTCTAGGAACCTAAATATCCATGCAATTCTTGGTTAGAGACATAGATACCAAATAATATGCAGTTATGCACACCACAGGGAGTTTTCTTGTTGGCTGGACTCAACCAGTAGAACATTTCCCATTAACCCGAGAATAATGAGGTGCATTTTAAGTAAGTAGCTTTGGTTTTGCTTTCACCAAATATGCCACTTTGAGGTCAAGATCCTTCCTAACAGTTAGCCAGGTGAAAGGGAATCCATGAAAGGGAATGGGTTCAAAATTGATGGCCTGATCAAGGAAGATTTTCCTTGCCTTCAGCTCCCACTGCCCCTTTAGCACCCCTCCACCGGAGCACCCACCACCTTCTGCTGCAAATATCTATTCAGTCTGGTCTTGGAAGTCACAGCCTATTTCATCACCATGTTAGGAGAAACCAGCACTATCGTTGCCCCACTCATAACTGTTGAGTAGGTGGATGACTAGGGGGAGTAGAATAAGTAAGTGCATGTTCACAACTGTACAAGACACCCCAACCTTTGCACTTTATATTGTAATGATTAAACCAAAAGTAAAAAGAGGATAATCAGAGTCTAGGAACCAGATAAGAAAAATGTCAGGGAATTTCCTGGCGGTCCAGTGGTTAGGACTCAGCGCTTTCACTGCCAAGGCCTGGGGTTGGATCCCTGGTTGGGGAGCTAAGATCCCACAAGCTGCAAGGCGTGGCCAAAAAGAAAAATGTCAGGGACCCTGATGGTGACCTTGATGTTGTCATTTTAGGATGACTAACATAGGAGATAAAAGAGATGGAGTATAGGGTCTCTTCCCAACCCCTACAGCACCACAGTTGGCTTTAACTTCCTCCCTCACCTTTGCGTATCAGAGTAGTACTTTATTGTTATTCACAAAGAGTCCTCTCCCATATCACCAGTATGTGTGAAGACCTAAGACAGAGGTTGAATACCGTTGGCTCATGGGTTACATTTCCCACAGATGTCTTTGTTTGTCCATACTGTGTTTTAAGACAGTGTGAATTGTTGGTAACAGATGTGAAGGAATCAAGAATGACTCTGAAATATTTGGTGTGAGCAATTAGATAAGCATTGGTGCCATTTGCCAAGATTAGGAAGATAGATGCAGGGTATGGACTTTTTCTTTTTGTAGGGCAGAGGAAGGGGATGTGGATCAGAAAGAAAAGGCTTGTAAGGGGGCTTCCCTGGTGGCGCAGTGGTTGAGAGTCCGCCTGCCGATGCAGGGGACACGGGTTCGTGCCCCGGTCCGGGAAGATCCCACATGCCGCGGAGCGGCTGGGCCCGTGAGCCATGGCCGCTGAGCGTGCGCGTCCGGAGCCTGTGCTCCACAACGGGAGAGGCCACAGCAGTGAGAGGCCCGCGTACTGCAAAAAAAAAAAAAAAGGCTTACAAGGGTCATGTTGGGGATGCTTTTTAAGCCTCCAATGAAGGTGTCAGATAGCTGGTAGCAGGAATCTGGAGCCCAGAGTAGAGCTCAGAGATGCAAATGGTCTGTAAAATGTCTCCACCTATCTAATCCCATCACACTAGATTAAACGTGCATGAGAAGATTATGAAAAGCTATATGAAATGCCTTGAGTCCATGCTCCTGTGCAAGTCTGTACTTGTTTGCTAGTGGTCACATAGAAGGCAGCCAGACACATGTGAACTTGTATTGAACAAATCTGACAAAAATATCTGGAACGCAAATAAGCCAGAGTCATTCGAATTATAATAATTATCTATCTAATAAAGTAAATTTTCTAATGTAGTCTTAAAAATATGAAATTGTTGATGTCCTTTAAAAATTAAGACATTTCACATAAAACTGTGGCTTTCTGTCTTCTCCTGCAAGTGTTTTGCCACGCGGGGCACAGCCTCGACAATCACGGGTATCTGGACCTGCGCTCGACGCCCCCTCTAAACTGGGTGTAACCTGCTCAGCCCAGGGGCCCCCGTTCCTGTGTCCACCCAGGTCCACCTCCCTGATTTGTACCCCAGCCTGGTTCCTGCAGCTGCGTGTCCTCCCAGATAGCTTCTGGCCACTTCCTTCGTGCACTCCCGGATCATCAGTCATGCCTCTACCCAAAGCCTGTGACACCGGGGTCCGTGTTTCCTGACATGTTCAACATTTGTTTCGTTAGGGTGATGTGGTATTAGCTACTCTGCTGCCTTCCCTCCCTCTTGTCATGACCCCCAGGCAAGACATCAGAAAGTGTCTTCTTCCTTCTTTGTTAATAGGGCAGTTACCGTGGTGGAAAGACCACCTATTGATAAGAGCGGGAATCAGAATGATATTTGCAGTTGCCAACATGAAATTAGGAACATTAAAACTGGTAATTACTCCCACTGAAGGTGTTTAAGGTGCTTTTCTGCAAAGGATGGAAGTGATTGAAAAGGAAGAGAATTTCCAAGCTCCTCAAATAGGTGAATTTTTATGGGGTTAATTTAGAAGAGAAAGCCATGTTTTTGTTCATGAAGGGTCAATTCGATCTAAGTTTGGCAGGTTAACAGGCCAAGCAGCAAAAAACCTTGTCCCCTAGCTGGTCAGGTTAGGGCCAAGCACATTCCAAATGTAGCCCAGGAAGTCTAGGCAAGTCAGACCCTTCGGTACAGAGAAGCCCTACGGAACTGCTGTTCCTGATCTTGGTCACTGGTTTCTCTGGGAAGGTGAGGACTGAGCAGGCTGGGACATAGAAGCATGAACTTATATTCTAGGCCTAATACTGCCACCGGCCGGCTTTGTGATTTGGGGGTACAGTAAAGTCCCCGACATACGATCGAGTTCTGTTCCGAGGGTGCGTTTGTAACTCCAGTTCGTGTCCAGCAAAGTTAGCCTAGGGACCCAACTAACACCATTGGCTATATAGTACTGTACTGTAAAAGGTTATGATACTTTTCACACAAATAATACACAAACACAAAAAAAATAAAGAAAACGTTTTTAATCTTACAATACCTTGAAAAATGCAGTAGTACAGTTCAACAGCTGGCATCCAGGGGCTGGCACTGAGTGAACAGGCAAGAAGAGTTACTGGCTGGAGGAGGGAGAGGAGGTGGGAGATGGTAGAGCTGAAGGGTCGTCAGCAACAGGAGACGGAGGGCAGGCTGCAATGTCACTCGCGCCTGACGTTGACGGCACGCACGTTCACATCTTTGAAAGTTCGCAACTTGAAGGTTCATAGGTAGGAGACTTACTGTACATCCTTTTCTCTCCCTGTGCCCTGTTTTCCTTATCTAAAGACAGCAATTGGAAATTGCTCCTAGCTTTATCACCCCATGATCTAGGTGAATAGAACATTTATTGTCCACCCAAGCTCCTCAAGGAAAGATCTGTGTATTTCGGTGAGATTAGCTGTCCCGGGGCCAGACGGGCAGGTGCAACTGCAGGACAAACACAGACAACCTGGAGCCCCCTCCCCGGGGGTCCCCCACAGGCTGCCACTCCCATCTCTGGGCCTCATGCTCCGGGACACTCGTCCACCTCACCCAAGCAAGTCACCTCGTAGAGGAGAGAGAAGATAGACTTCATCCACCATGCTCAGGTAGAAAGGGTTTTCCTGATAGACTTCATCCACCATGCTCAGATAGAAAGGGTTTTCCTTTTATGCGATTAGGCAAGAAAACATTTTTTTTTAAATATACCAGACTTCTCAGAGGTGAGACCGTCTTGCTGTAACGTACTAAGCCACACATGGTTAATGTCCAAGGACCACTATTAGTAAGGAAGCTAGTTGTGAGCAGTGAAGGGTTCAGACTGAGAGATCAAGTTAATTTAGCTTTTTGATGTTTATATTTTTATGCACATAGTAAAAAAGAAAAATGCCCATCCAACTGTTACAACGAGACATATCCTGATGTCCTTACAGTTACTTTGTACTTACAGGATGCTTCGTATTACATTTTGGGGAGGAAGGGGGATGGTATGCAGAAATCGTCATTGGTTTGGGGTTTTATCCCCCAAATCTTAAGGAAATATTGATTTTAAAGTGTTGTAGCAACTGCACATAATTTATTGGCTGAGCCCAGAAACACCATCCACTGTGAACCAGGGTCAGCTCTCTGTCATTTTAATCAGACAACCAGATGGCAAATGGATGGCGGATGATTATATTTCAATAATAACTAATATATTAAGCATGATCCCATATCATATAAAAGATGCAATTTTGCTTCCACAGTGAAAACATTCAGAATCTTTTTCCAGGTTACAAATGAGGTTTCTTTAAATAGCTTTTTTCTTTTTTTTTTTGAAGGTTTGCTGCTGTTCTAATGGCCAATTATTATAGTTTGGGGGAATCAACTTCCGTGTAACAAGAGATAATAAAATACGGCAGCACAGATTCAGATAAAGAAACAATTTCCTTGGGCCCTGATAACCCTTTTAGATTGAGAAAAGTGCTACTGCCCCCAAAGCAAAGGCTCTAGGAGGTGTGACTCAGCTCCCATTGTGCCCAAACATTAGTCATTCAACAACCTGCAACAAATATTAATTGAGCACCTACTTTGGATATATACCGTTCCAAGTTTCAGGGTATACAGGGGACAGAAGAGATGAAAATATCCTTTGAGGCGCTTATAGTCCATTGGCAGAGATGGCTAATAAATAACTTACTTAAACATATGCCAGGGAGTTTTAAGTTTTGAGGAGACAAGATTAAATGGAGAATGGGGAGTTCCCACAGCAGGACTCCACTGGCTCCTCTGAAATGATAGAGGGGAGGGGGCAGCCACAGGAGCCCTGCGTTGGGGGAGTGTGTCCTAAGCAAAGGAAACTGCAAGTGCAAAGAGAGGGAAGAAAAATAAGCCCCTGAATCTCAAGGTTTGTGGGGCAACTTTCTTGCCTTCCAGCTGCAGGGCTTGCAGCTTAGTCCCGCGAGGAGGGGCGTTTACCTCCAGCTTTGATTGTCCCCGTTCACAAAGTTTAATCATATTCTAAGTCTTTGTGTCAATCACCATGGAGCACAGCAGTGATGTCACTTGCTTCCTGTGTCAAACTGACAGCAGACCCCTTGCTGTTAAGTATAGCTGCGCAGGGTTCCTCGCTGTTCATTGAGCAGCTGTGGGCTCTGCCTCATAACTATTCATGATGAGCAGAGGGAACTAGCTCACGCTTCTATTTTTGATGCAAGGACAAACTCGGGTCCCTAGTGAAGTTTCGAAACAGATCTTTCAGATATTCACAGAGGAGTAGTTCCCCATATGTTTTTGTGGAAATAGAGCCTGTCTGACGTAACTGCAGCTCCCCAAGCCACCAACGCTCTTCATTTTATGCAAGGATCTGAATTTTTGCTTTAAACACACACACACACACACACACACACACACACACACACACACACACACACACACACACACACACACACACACACAAATAAAGTAAGAACTTGGTTAAGTAAATAATTTAAAAACATTTATAGACCACGTAAAAAATTCAGGCCAAAACATTTGAATTTGGGCTCTGCGTAATTAGCATGGTCTAGCTGCATAACCCAGTTACTCACCTGCAGAGCAAGAAATCTGGTTCAAGATCAAGGCCTAGGTAGAGCTGCTGCACCTTTCAAAAGCTGCCATTTCCGTGAGCTGTTTTGTTTACACTCAGGAAAGAGCCATTGGAAAATACTCAGAATATTAACATGGACCTCTGAACGCAAACGTTTAAACAGCTTCTTGAGTGAACTTGACCTTCAGATTATTAACATCCTCAACCACATGGTTCAAGAGTGGATGCATCCTCACGGATGAGGAAGCTCTGAGCTTCCCGGTGGAGGCTTGCTTGGAGCAAAAGGCATTTGAGGTTTTAGTGTGGAGACACCTTTATTGTTGTCCGTTACATATAATTAACACCGAGCGCGCCAGGCTCCGCAGATCTTTCTCAAAACAGACTTGGGCAGTTAATGAGCTAGATTTAAGGATGCCGTAGATTATCACATTGATTAGCTTATCTGAATGCCTGCTGCTTCCTGGAAGGTGTTTCAGATAATATTCTTAAATATTCTTAAATCTACTCAATTCTTATGATTCTGTAAAGATTGAACAACCATTTTTCTAACGTGCATTGCTAATTAAAGCTTTTATGGACTTTTTTGTATTTTTGTCCAACATGCAGATTTTTTTTTTTTTTTTTTTTTTTTGCTGTGAGCTGAAACTGAATTTGATTATACCATGCAGTTTTACTACCTATTTCCATTTACTTTTAGGAGACAGCTCACTCTAAGAGTAATTTTCTGGTACACAAATTTTGAGATAAATTCTTATAGTAATTGCTTTTTTTCTATTCTAAAATGTAATTGGGTTCGGAAGACTAAACTAATGTCAGGGAAGCTAACAAGGTTTATGATTTGTTACTAGAACAAAAATAAAATGACTCCAGGTATAATACAAATCTGTTAGTAAAACCCCATCCAGTGAATGACCAGTACACATGTTTTCTCCCTTACCATCGTTGGAATATCTCATGGCTGACAAGTGAAAATGTTGTTGATTTAAGAATGTTTTTTTTTGTGTGTGTTTCATTCGGCTTTTATACAAGAAATAGGAATGTCCAAAGTTTCTATTGATAGATGCAGAACCAATCTTTATTGACAGTTGGTATTTTCTGAACCTCACAACTGACTGCTGAAATTTAATATTAATAAATATCATTTGAATGAAGGAAAAAAAATCTATCTGGTGTGTCTTCCCCTCCCCTCCCCACATAATTAGATAATAAGTTGGTGTTGGCCTAGGGTAACACTGAACTGAATCTGTTAATGCATCCCTCTTTTTTATTCCCAGTAAGAATACCCGGACTTCAGACACGTTGAGCAAGCAACAGCAAACCCTGAGGATGCACATTGACATACCCAGGGCTCAGCTTCTGATTGAAGAGAGAGACACAATGGAGACCATTGGTAAGGTGTCCTGTTTGCCGCCTTACACAACGTGGCTGCTACAGCCATGCCCTCTCAGCCCAAACCCTGAGCCATGGGAAATATTAGACATGGGGACATCTTGAATGCTACATGAGCAAAGAAGTTAGAAGGTAGACAACTGTTATTGAGGAGAATAATAAGTACCAGCAAATATGGGGGAAATGAACTTATGTAAACCACAGAGTTCACCTGAGAGAACCCCAACTCTGTCCCGAGTTGGGTCTCTCCTGGAGAGTCTCTTGATACCACCCCAAAGAACCAACATTTATAATCAAGCAAACCGAGAAGGGCTGTACACTAAGACCCCGTCTTGGAAATCCACTTTATGAGCTCCTCCTCAACTCCAATAAGGCCTTTATTAAAGAAAAATTTTAAATTCTACAAATGTCTTTGCAAAGGACATCTTTCTCCACCCCCTGGCACCCCATAAAAATCCTTCACAGGGCTCTGGAAAAGTCCCAGCTCCCCTGTTTCACGATCGCAAAAGACACCCGGAGAGCTTCAGTGGCCTGTCCACCCAGAACCCAGGTGTCCTGACTCCTTCCAGCCTCTTTCTACTCGAAGTCGGCTGTCCACACTGCCTGTCTAGATGGTTCTATTTATTCCAGGATCAAAGACTTTGTATTTCCACTGCGGTAATGATCAGAAAAATAGCTAACATTTATTAAGAGTGCTCTAAAGGTCACATACTTTTATAAGCATTGTATGTGGATCATTTAACTTACGCCTCCCAAACAACATAGGAAAAAGATTCTACTTGCGAACTGGGACGTCGAGAGGTTCTGTAGCTTGCAGGTCACACAGACAGGAGCAAAACCAGGGCAGGTCCCCCACCTGGCCACCGATTTCACCTTTGGTGACTGGGCGTCACCTTCTTCCTTATCAACAGGCTACTTCCCAGAACTCCTCACCTTAGAAGTATGGCTGGACCCCCCAGTACTCATGGAAACAGACTCTGAGGCAGGTTTCCTAGGCTGCCACTCTTTGAACTTCACTCTGTGTCTGTTCCAGAAGATGTTTGCTGGCATTTGGTCCCAGGACAACCCTTCCCGGTGGTTTGGCTAAAACCACCCAACTCCTGGCATGTACCCTCCACACCTCCTGCCAATTAGGCAGTGATGAGTGGCCAGATCGGCAGGACACCTCCATTGCCCCTTGTCCCTGCCCTGCTTTTATGGTCTTTTAATAGAACAGTGGGGATGTCTGACCTAATGGCTCCAGAATTCTAAGACCTGGGCTGCCCTGCAGGATTCAAGTTTGGTTCAGGCATAACAGCACTTAGCACAGCTTGGTCATGTCCAATGTGACCTTCGATCAACCAGCTTCAGTTAAATGCTACCATGTTGTATGAGGGCTCGCTACTCATCCTGAAATACACAAGACTTAATTAGCTGCCTCACCTCAGGGCAAGGCACCATGTTTTGTTTCTCATTACCTTTTCTGTAGTGTATCTGGAATCTCTTTTATTGAACCCAGTGAATTGGGCACTAAAACTAAGATTTCCTTTGAAACATCAGTTCCAAAATCAAATTGTAATTCCTATGACTTTATAATACAGTTACACATTTGCTAAATGTTCTCGCCAGACTTGTTAATAACTCTGCCTACAGCTGTTAAAACAGGTCTCTAGGCGGATCCTGGGAGGGGTGTATTACCTCCCAGTAGCTAGTCACTGCTGACCAAACACCAGAGGAAGGTCTGCCCGTCGTTTCCGTACATGATAACGACCCTTAGCCAGAGATATAGCACATTCGCTGCAGGATCATTCATCACCAAGAGTCGTTTACCTCCCGGTGGAGCCTGACAGTTGGTCGATGGCATCTTCTAATTGATGGGGAAGTAGACACATGAGGCTTTAAAACGCTCTGGGCTCTGCCTACAATAACCCAATACGGGAGAGCCATTAATTTCTAGCCAGAGTGGATGTCAACCTCACAAACTGACAGGCACCCGAAATGTCCTGTTAAAACCGGAAACCCAGCCCCACAGATACTCTGGCGTGTTCTCAGCGGGGCTACATGATAGAAACCACAATGGATGAAAGCGAATGTATGTCAGGCCTCTGATACCAGGTCCAATTATAAGAACCCACCTCCGTGGAAAGGCCGGCTTATTCGAGGATGGAGGGACAGATGTAGGGCGGGACCCCCAAGCCGAGCCCAGGCTCCCACCATGGCACCGATCTGGGCTGTACGGGTGTCAGCAGACCTCCTGGCAGTCCTTCTTCTTTTTCTCTGCCCAGAAATTTTATTCTGACTTCAAGAGGTTTTCCTTTCCTGCCAGAGCCTGAGTAATTGGATTTTGTAAGGTTCGTTCTGTTCAGAGCCTTTTTTGGGCACAGCAGTCTAGCTGTGTTGTTTATGACTTTCGCATTACCGTTCAGTGTCAAGCCCGCTGCAGTGTGGTCCCAGCCGACTGATAAACTCATACGAACATCACCCCAGCCTGCAGTGCTTGAAAATGTATGAAAAACTCCATATACCCTAACAAAAGTTTCCCTTGGAGTCAAAAAGCTCTTAGGAAAGTGTGAAAAGTATCACAAGAAAGTAATGAAAATCTGAGACAGCCAAATAATGACACACAGCCCGACCAACTGCTCCTTCCTCAAAGGCTTAAAATGCTCTGCATTCATCTGCACCCAGGCTTCCCTAACCTTCAAGTGCCCTATGCCAGTAGGTCCTGGGAAGTCTGACAAGTGAGTCATTTTGAGAAGTCAATTTACAGAATGCCCTAGAGTCACTGAAGCTCAGGAGAGTTGGGAAGAAAAGGCATATACCTCAGAACAGTTAAAATCAAGGAATCCATCAAGTCTACTCTGAAGACTGGCCCTTCTCTTCTCCTCCCCCCATGCCCCATCTTGAACATTTGCCATCTTCCAGATGAGAGGCGACCCTGGGATAGATGACCGCAGGGCAGTTTTTCTTGTTCCTCGAACAGAGCTTATTTGAAATGGCAGCCTCAACCCTGGGCGATGCTGACATGGCTGGTGGTGTCTCGGGTGAGCTTTTAACAAACACATAAACCCCAAACTCTTTTAAATGGACAGCCACCCAGCCGTCCTCCCCAGATTAAAGTGTGCTTAATGAGAAGAAACCAAGCCCCAGGAGAGAGGGGAGACCCTTCTCCGCGGTCGTTCTCTTTAAGTCATGCTCCTGAGTCAACCCCTAAGGATAATCTAGTTTTTTCATTCTGGAGTAATTCTAATACAGTGGTTGAATATTTTGGGTTTTTTTTTTTTTTTTTTTTTTTTTTTTTGCTGGATGAGATGAGGTTGTTACTGTTGCCATTAGCAATAATGCAAGTACCGAGGAGAGAGGCGGCCAGGGAGTCACTGAGCAGGGGGTATAACTGTCCCTGGCTTCCTGTATCCTGCTATTCTGCAGACGATCGCTCCACGGTCCTGTTGACGGATGCTGACTTCGGAGAGGCAGCGAAACAAAAGTCCCTGACGGTGACACACACGGTCCATTACCAGTCAGTGTCGCAGGCCACCGGGCCCCTGGTGGATGTTTCCGATGCTCGGCCGGGAACGAGTGAGTGGTCACACATCACTTAAACTCTGTGGGTGTTACCAGTGCTGAGAATGCATTCGTGCTCCGTGGCTGTGCAATAAAATGTGGGGCTTCTCAGCTCTGTGCCTAAGAAGCAAGTAGGGATGATGACATCTTTGATTGGGACGTTGACTTTGTATTGTTTGATCTGAGCTGTTATTAAAATCGTTATCGGTGGAAGCCCATAACTCTTGGTATTGGTTTACTAAGAAAGTGTTAGAAATTTCAGGTCCAGGTATTTATTTTTTTTATTTAGACAACACAGGAAAAGAAGTTAGTTAACCTTAGTGAGTATCTCCTCTGTGCCAGGATTGGGATAGAAAGGTGATATCAGGCTGTTATCTTTGCAACAGCCCTGCCATGTACCTACTAATACAGTAGATATTAGAGCTCCCATTTTACTGATGAGGAAACAATCTCAGAGAAGTTAGGGAAACAGCCCAAAGTTGTACGCATACTATGTAGTGAAACCAAGATTCAGCTGTGGGTCCGTCCGTCTTCCGAGCTTATGCTTTTCTCCTGAACCTCACTATTTGAGAAGAATATAGTTCTGCTTAATCTGGGGATTCTGTTTGGTTTAGTTATTAAGATTTGGATCCGTATTATATGGAAATTAATTACTGTGATGAAATTAAATACCTAATATGTATCTAGAGCTTATTAATTAGATATTCTTATTCCTTCATAATTTAAATTGTTCCTAAATCTCTTTAAAGACTGAGAAATTGATGTCCCGATTATTATCTTTTTGGAAGTTTTGATGCTAGTTTTTAAATCATTAGGCACTCTCTTTGAAAAAATTTTTACATTCTTGAGTAGAGTGCTATAATTAGAAAAATAAATATTATGCTTATAAGTGTTCTTTAGAATGTCTGCCTTGGGAGGCATTTGTGAAATGCACTGAGGCTTCCTGAAGCAAACTGGATGATTCCTAAGTAGCATCGTACTATGCAGGAAAACGGTGCTAGCGGTTACTGAAATTCATCTGAAAAGTCGTTTGCAAGAACATTCTGAAGGAATCTTTTATTCCTCCCCTCTGTGTAACCTCACGTCCTTCCTTCTCTGATGACATTAGCACATTCTGAAGACACGAACGGGACACGAGTGAGGATTAGCTTTGCGAAGGAGTGCAGAGGACTAAGACCTTTGCTCTTAGAAGGTGCTCCCAGGTCCTTGACATTCTCTCCAGCTATGGGCTTCTCCATCATGATCTGCCTGGGCCTGCTCCTGGCTACTTCAGGACACCGCACTGATGGCTTTCTGAGCTACTTATGGCTATTAAACCGGGAAAGATTACAGACCCAGGAGACTTCTGTCAGTGGATCCTTGACCTCAGCAGGACTTTGTCCCCATCAGAGTGGAAGTTAATGGAGACCTTAGCAGCAGGATAGGAAAGAGGCAGAGGAAACAGGACAGACGCCCCAGGGAGTGGCTCCCCGTCTTCTGTGTGCATCAGAATTACCCAGGGTGCCTGTTTAAAATATTCATTCCAGGCTTCCACCCCCAGGGATTCAGATCCACTTGGTGTATTGTGGGACCTGGGAATCTGCATTATAACAGCCACCTAGGGTGATTCTGTTGCTGGTTGCCTGGACCCCTCATCGAGAAACACTCCCCCAAGTGTTAGGCGTGTGTCACGTAGAGCCTGGGAGGAGGTGTCCACAGTAGTGCAGCCTTGCAGGAGCCCTCAAACCTGCCGGGCTCCCCGCACAGCAGGTGAAAAGAATCTGCATGTCCAGCTCCCTGCCAACGCTCAGCTGGCAGAGAGATGCACACAGGCTAGTCGTAAACAGTCAAGGCTGGACAGGAGGCAGTGAAACGAAAGCACGGGGAAGCTTCTAGCTGCCGGGTCAGCCCCAGAACAAGGGAAGGCTGATCTGATGGCTTTCAGAATATCCACAGAGACATGCATCTGCGTCACAAGCAGAAGCTCTAACGAGTGAGAGGTGAGTGTCTCTCACTCACCTCAGGCAGGAGGCTGGCGGAAGGGACGTGTCGGCCTCATGGCTCTGACGGTGTAGGCACTGTTGGGGAGCTTTAAGAATTCCTTCATTCAGACTCAGAAGTATTCATGAAGGTGTTGCTTCACGTATGGCCAGTGCCCAGGGTTGGGGTACCTCGAAAGGTGCAAAAAGACATTCACTTCACCTGAGTGGAGGAAGTCAAACGTGAAACAAGGAGGGAAAGCGTTGTTTATCAGTGAGTATGAGGGACAAATAGAACAGAATGATGAGATGGTGAGTCGGCCAGGGGCGTGGGGACCAGGGTAGGGGCTGCTTCCGTGTGAGGCTTGGGGAAGACCTCCACTGAGTCCCAGGCAGGGGTCAGTCGGCCTGCCAGACAGAAGGAATGGTACGGGAGAGCCTCTAAATCATATTGGGGACAGAAGTGGGACCTGAATGGGGACAGGGAAGGCGGATAGGACGAGCCAGAGACACAGCCAGACTGGTTTTGCAGGCCTCACAGGCTAGTGTCACACGTCTGCAGCCCGTTCTGAGGGTGTTGGGATGCTCGCCCAGGGGTTGCCTGATGATCAGATCCCACAGAAACCAAACCGCTACAGCTTCTGGAAAGACGCTTCTTTCATTGGTGCTGAACTTCATTAAATAGTGTTTACAAACACTTGGAAAATCTACACAAATTCATTCCTCGGTCTCTAGTTCCAAAAAAAATAGAACTATTCATTTAGCATCTGCAGAACGTTCTCCATTAGTAACGATTTCGGGATCATTTTCTTTTTTAATTGGAGTATAGTTGCTTTACAATGTTGTGTTGGTTTCTGCTGTACAATGAAGTGAATCAGCTATAGGTATACATACATCCCCTCCCTCTAGGACCTCCCTCCGTACCCCCATCCCACCCACCTAGGGCATCACAGAGCACCGAGCTGAGCTCCCTGTGCCATACAGCAGGTTCCCACTAGCTAGCTGTTTTATACATGGTAGTGTATATATGTCAAACCTAATCTCCCAGTTCATGCCACCCTTCCCTTCCCCTACTGTGTCCGCATGTCTGTTCTCTACGTCTACATCCCGATTACTGCCCTGCAAATAGGTTCACCTGTACCATTTTTCTAGATTCCACATATATGCCTTCATATACAATATTTGTCTTTCTCTTTCTGACTCACTTCACTCTGTATGACAGACTCTAGGTCCATCCGCATCTGTACAAATGACAGAATTTTGTTCCTTTTTATGGCTGAGTAATATTCCATTGTGATCATTTTGTTGTATTAAATATTACTCCAAAACCACATTACGAGGGATTAAAGGCATTGTATTTTTTTATTTGGAAGTAGAAACGGTGGGTGTCTCACCCCCCAGCAGATCAGCACAGGAGTCCAAAGCCTTGAGCTTTCTGCAGCCCAGTCCTCTGCTTGCTTCTTGTACCCAGAGCTTGTCACCTGGGCCCAGGTGTTACACCTGCATCCCCTCAGTCCCCTGGGGCAGGTTCCTCTCACTGCAGTCTGGCGTATTTGTAGAGATTGGTTTATAGCCTATTTCCTCAACTACCAAAGACATTCTTGTTCTATTCTAATTTTGTTGTTACTGTAGGAAACTTTTATTTTTAAGAAGAACATCTAAAATACGTTGCTCGCACATGAGCACGACTGTTCTGCAGAAGTTATGTTTCTAAGCATTACATTAGTTTGCCAAAGAGTTGCAACAAATGCTTATTACAAGGACGGGAGAAATTGCAATGATTTGCTGTATCTCTTTTTCAAGATGTGAAAACACATACCGTGGCTGTGTCCACGTCTCTGTTCATGTCCCCGTCTCTCCCGTGGGTTAGGACACACTTGGAAGCTGGGTCTCTGTTCACGCGGGTCTCCCCAGCTGCTGCCAGAGGGTCCAACACACAGTAGACCTTCAGTAAATACATTTAGATACTGAGCGACCGTATGTATACTTACGTCAGAAGTTTTGAAATCAGAGTAATGGGGGTGGAAAAGAAACGATGTTTAGTGTTTTCAGCAGGAGTCGGGCAACCAGTTTCTTTCCCCTCTTTGTTCTCCCTTTCCTGAGACATCTGATCAGCTGTGTGTCTGTATCGCCTCACCCAGTTAGAAGTGTTTCTTTCCACACTTACACAGTCAGCCCCGGGACACGTTGCAGAAACTTACCAATGAGGTCATCACCTTGGAGAACTTAAACCAACCTTTTTACTTACAAAATGTGCAAGGGTACAAAGACATGTGAAGTGATCAGTGTTAGATTTGACCCGGGTTTGTTTTGTCATGTTTACCTGGATGTCATCCATCCATCATCATTTATTCATTCCTGCAAAAAGTATTCACCACGCAGGGCTGGACTGCAAAACAAATAGGACACGGTTCCCATCCTTACCGGTTACTACCAGTGGGCACCTTTCTGCATCACTGGCATTCTCCAGCATCTAGTTTTATGATTTTTCATGGCTTTTTTCCTGTCAAACTCTCGAAAGTGAGTTTCTAGCCTTCCTGGTCAACCCATCAAATCTCCCGTCACCATCTTCATTAAACAGGACACACTGCATCCCATGTCAAGTGTTAGTCACTCAGGAGTCATGGGCTAAGCCCCAGGTTGATTGATGCCTCCCACGTGCCTGTGGTTCTGTAGCTCGTTAATGTCACACACGTCTCACAACAGCACTGATGGTGGGCAAGGTCGTCACCCACCAGTCCCAGAGAGGAAAGCAACGGGCACACCAGTGAGGTCACAGCCCGCGAGTAGTAAAGCTGGACCAAAGTAAGAGACACTCACCCCGAAACCCCACTCTCAACCCCTCCACACTCCTCTAAGAAGAGATGATGCTTCTGTAAGGACTGCTGGGGACAAAATAGACTTCACATATATATTAAATAAGAAGAGCTTACAAGACGGATTGAATCTTTCTTGTTGAGACTTTGAAAAACACGCACACTCTATTACCCGGGATGGTACTCAACACACGGCTGGAAAATACCTGATGGCAGTGAAGAGAGACCGGTGTGTGATAAGCCCTTGATAAATATTTGTTCATTGAATGATAGGAATGTTCAGGCTCCCCGTTTCACCCCGTCTATGAGACAACTGGTAAATTCATCGTGCAAAGCCAAGGCCTCGGTATCTGTAAGATATGAAAACCAGTAGCAGGGAATGAAAGGCGATTATATACATGGCATGTTTTATGACCTTATTATCCACCAAATCCTCTCATCCCAAGTTCAGGATAATTAAAATAATTTGATTCAATGAGCAGAAGCTTAATTCAGGTTCAGACCCAATGCTGAAAGGCCAAGAATTATTTATATCACTTACCCCTAATTCCTTTGTTGTTTAGCAAGCATAACGCCTCATCACTAGATTTTATTTATATTAGGGTGCTGGGGACCCAAATAAAATACTTTCTGTGCAGGGACCGTAAACCCCAACATTTATTTGGTTAATAGATTAACTAGGAAGGTCTACGAAGGAGGCCACTGAGTGGAATCCAAGTAAAATTTTTATTTTAGCTGCTATCTCAGAAACTATGCTACAGAAAAGTTCAACTCAGGTACCAAACAGCTCCAAAAACCTGATTATTCAAAAATGTGTCAACTCCTGAGTATTCTACCTACAAGGACAATTTTGCCTGTAGAATGCTTGCTTAGAACAGAACGAAGTGCATTTCAAGGAAAGTAATATCATGACCTATATTCCCAATATTATCAGGCCACTGGTAAAGCTGTCCTCATCTAGGAAAAAAAAAAAGAGGGGGCGGGGAATAATGAACAAAGTTAACTTGAAAAGACTTCTGGCTTGAATAGTGCCACTTGACCATGGAACTCTCCAGATAGGGTCATCTCAGTGGGAAAAGGGGCTATGGAGGGGGGCAAGGTCTCTGCCCCACCGTTGGTGGGTGAGCTGGACAGGAGGAAACACAGGTGAGGGTTTGGGGAGTTGAGGAAGTTGTGTCCCGGAAGTGATACTATCAAACTGACCCCCTCTTCCACAAGCATCCAGGCCTGTAGTAAAACTGATCCACAGCTGGACTTACAGGAAACTTAAGGGAGAATAAAAATAAGAACCCTCAAAACTTATGTAAGGGACTGGGTAATTTTCTGGAAAAGATTCATTAGTATTTAAATAACAAGCTCCACTCTTTAAGCTCCACTTATCACATCCACAGTGCCTGGAAGACATTTAGCCTCCTACCCAGGAGAATGCTTTTCTATCTCTTTGAGGATCTCTTTCCTAGCATTTCAGCAGAGAAACCCAATTATCATTTATACCTTGCTGTCCAGAGAGCTTGGCTCTCCAGCATAACTCATTTACATTCTAATCAAGGCCGTGAAAAACCTTCCAGTAAAGTCTTCCGTGGAATTTTGCAAGTAACGGATGAAATGAGGCTGGAAATCAATGCCCCCGAGAATTATGCACCAAGACAGAGCATTTTGATGACCCAGGAAATCTTAATAGGTATCGACTGAGCTGCCATCATTAGGCTTTTCTCTCCAGCATTGTGGAGTGATGGATTAGGTTCAAAGTCCGATAACTAGAAACTGGCAAAAAGGAAAATCCTCCAATTTAAAAAGAAAGTCATTTCACCGGGGTCCCATGACCCTGCCTAGAATCATAAATGAGCCAGTGTCATGCAGATACAGCACCAGGACTCCTAGGTGTCAAGGGTGAGGACACGCACGGCCGAGTAATGGGCAATCTTGGACTGACAGGTGGGGTCTTGGGCTCCGTTCCTGCCATTTAATAGCTGTGTCGCTTCTCCTCCCTGAGCTCCCATTGTGTCAGCCATAAAGCCGCCCTGAGCTATGTGTGTTCGTCCAGGGAGGTCTGTGTGCCGGGGAGCGCAGCGGGCTCTGTGGGATGATTGGAGGATGAACGCCCTTGCCTCTGTCCTGCAGAGACTTGCAGGTTCAGGAGAGCGCATAAGTGAGTCGGTGTCATCAGGCCACAGTTGTCTCTCTCAGTTCTGTTCCTGCGAAACTGCTCCATTAGTGATAAGCAGTCAGCACAGACTGCTGTGTTTAGAAGTGGCCAGATCATTTTCGAAATATTACTACATAAAGTTCCTCTTTGAAAAGCAGAGAATTCAAAAATGGAAAAGGACCTTATGTGGCCTTCAGGCTGGAGCCCCAGAAAAATCATTCCAGGTAACTGAGCCTCTCCCCTTTTCCACAGAATTCTAGAAAAGGGAACATTGCCAACTCCAGTGTCCAATGTTCTGTACTGTTGGAACATGTTTTTTTGTTAGCTAAGAGTTGAGCTAAGAACTCAGTCCACCCCCTTGACCTCTTGCCTCTGTTTCCAAATTTAGAGACAATGAAACCCATCTGGCTCCATCCAGTGTGTCCATAAACCTCTATGTTTCTGAAGATGGGAGACCTGTGACATCCAGATATGCGATGACCCTTTGTTCTCCACATTGAATAACCCAGGTCTTGGTCACAGTTCAGACAGTTCCATTGAAGAGATGCTACCATGTGCAAAGGGATAAGAAAGTGTTCAGATATAAGGGGATCTTCCCTCTTCCCTCTGCTCTGAGGACTTGCAATTTAGTTGATGAACAAAAGTCATACTCGAGGCAGTGAGTGAATACAAGACAACAATCTATACAGGAGACAGCTGCTTGCTTTCCTGGGGCTGCTATAACAATGTGCCACAAACTGGGTGGCTTAAAAGAACTGAAATTTATTTTCTCACAGTTCCGCTAGTTAGAAGTCCAAACTCAAGCTGTCCTCAGGGCCATGCCCCCCGTGAAGCCTGTAGGGGAGGACCCTTCCTCGCCTCTTCCTAGTTTCTGGTGGTGGCCTCAGGGCTCCTTGGCCCAGCTGCAGCCCTCCAGTCTCTGCTTCCATAGCCCCACGGGGCTCTCCCCTCCTTGTCTGTCTCCTCATCTTGCTACGATCCCAGTCATGTTGGATCCAGGGCCCACCCTACTCCAGTCTGACCTCATCTGGACTAATTACACCTGCAGTGACCCTATTTCCGAATAAGATCGATCTGAGGTTCTGCGGTTAGGATGTGGACGTATCTTTTCTGCAGGGGACACAATTCAACCTGTAACAACAGCTCGAGGTAACACTTAGGAAGGAAGCCACATTAGAGCGTATTTGGCTGCACTCTCTCCTCTTACAGAAGGTGGTGATTCTCAGGAAGTTTACGTGATACAAGGCGGGGTCATGAAACTATTAAGATCCAAAAGCAAGACCCAAATCCGTTTGGAGTCCTGAGTCCAAATCTGATATTCTTCCCCAACGGGGCTTGTTTAAGTGCTGAAGTATCACCTGAATGTTTCAGACCATAGAGGAGAGGAAGCCAGTACTCTGGACAGGGGTAGTCAGGGAGAGCTTCCCGGAGGCATGAGCCCTGCTGAGTGGATCATAGCGCTGGGTCGGGAGAACCCCGCTCAACACCATGATCACGACTGACCACCCTCCTAGACACAAACCTCGTTCTGGTTCTTCTCAGATCCCACCACCAGGAGGAACGCGAAGGCTGGGCCCACAGCGAGAAACCGGTACGCCAGCCAATGGACCCTCAACAGACCCCACCCCACCGTTTCAACACACACCCTCACCACTGACTGGAGGCTGCCAACACCCAGGGCTGCGGGGTCCATGGACAAGGAGAGTGACAGTTACAGCGTCAGCCCCTCCCAAGACACAGGTAAGGCCTGCGTGCCTCCTTCTCTATCCCGGGACAAGTAGGGCCCACACCCTGGGTTTCAGGGCCCTACCTGTTCCCTTTCAAGGTCAATTTCAAATTGCTAGACCATTTACCTAACAGGTACCGATACAGCTGTACTGCATTGACCGTGTCCAGGGTCCAGTGAATTCCGCAAAGCAGAGCCAAAGGAGTCTAGTTTGCAGGCGTCCCGGATCTCAGACTCACACGGTTCCCTCTCCTTTTCCTTCCTGCCCTGTCGAGAGAGACATAGAAATTTCTACATTGTTCTCCCTCAAGATTACAATCATTCTGATTATACTCTGAGGGCATCTCACCCACTACTATCTCCAGGATTAAGACATTGCACTTGAAGTTACATGACAAGGTCATAGCACCCCCTATAGGGAACACGGCAGACCCGTTTGACAATTAAACAGGGGTTGATTATAAGGTAAGCCATTCCTACCGTACCATCCACCACCAAGATCTCACTCTGCAGAGAAGACAGAGCCTAAGAATAGCACTGGGTTGCCCACCCCACCAATCTAAAAGTTTGAAAAGAAATGATACCTAAACTTAAGAGCTGTAGGAAATTTTAATCCTCATTTTCTTTTGTGCTGGATGATATGCTCCAAAAATAGTCTCAAAGGCGGCGTGTCACCATGTTCGTTTATTTTCATGGCAGTTACTCCTCTTACAAGAACCTCAGAGTTCCACAGAGGTGACTTCAGAACTTTTGAGTGGGTTTAAAATGCAGAGAGTCCTCTATCCAAGATGCTCCTTTTATGGTTCTAGAGGTTTCCTGGTCCCTGTAAAGGGTGCCACACACAAAGAATGAGTCCCAGGGTCAGAAGTCATTTGGCTTAGTGAGCAATTCCGTGCAGTCACATCTTCATCTCTAACCATCATCCTGTCTTCCTGCCACACAGAGGCCAGAGGAGCTGAGTGCAGAGTTCAGATCATTCCTGCCAGTGAAAGACTCTCTGTGGTCCAGGGGCAGGGAAGGGGCCACTGCAGTTCATTTGCACCACATTCCCAGCTGTCTTAACTAAAAGCAGAATTTTTTCAGGGGGATGTATTACTGATCTATGGCAGTGTCCCAGGCTGGGGACATCTGACTCCAGAGATTCTGTTGACACCCCGAGCCACATGGCTGAGGATCATGAAGGTGGCCTTACAGTGACAAAGGCAGTCCTCAGACAGAGACCAGGCACCCCTGCCGGGCTACCCAGTGACTGGAAGAAATAGACACAAGCCCAGAGCGCCACCCAGTCAGTGCAGACTCACGGTGACACATCACCCGTCTTGTTTTCTCTTTTCACGGCACAGATCGAGCGCGAAGCAGCATGGTCTCCACAGAAAGTGCCTCTTCCACTTACGAAGAACTGGCCAGGGCCTACGAACATGCCAAGATGGAAGAGCAGCTGAGGCACGCCAAGTTCACCATCACGGAGTGCTTCATCTCAGACACATCGTCCGAGCAGTTGACGGCAGGGACAAATGAGTACACAGACAGTCTGACCTCCAGCACCCCTTCAGAATCGGGGATCTGCAGGTTCACCGCATCTCCCCCCAAACCTCAGGATGGAGGACGCGTGATGAACATGGCGGTCCCGAAGGCGCATCGGCCAGGTGAGGCGAGACACGTGTGGACCAGCGGTCGGGGAAGCTCGTCTTCCCAAGTCACACTGGTCTGTTGTGAAAGCCCTTGTTGGTATTCACACTGGGTCTTCTGTTTAGTGACTGCTGCATAACGCACCACCCCAAAGCTTGATCATTTGTTTCGAAACAATGATCATTTGTTTCGTTCTTGAGTCCGAAGTTGAATCAGGGCTTCGTGGGGACACGCCTCTCGGTTCCGGCCGTGTCGATGGGGGAGCTCAGTCATGGATAGAGGAGCCACGTTCCAAACGGCTCACTCACCTGGAGGGTTGATGCTGGCCGCAGCCTCCCTACACAGGTTTCTCCACGAGGTGGCTTGTGCATCCTTATGTCATGGTGACTCCGTTCTAAGAGCCACTGTCCCAAGAGAGACAGTGGAAATAGCCAGTTCCTTAAGGTTGGGCCTGAAAACCGACCCATCACTTCTGCCATATTCTGTTGTTCAAGCAACCCCAGAGCTCTGGGAGCCCAGATTCTAGAAAAGGAGATCGCCACCACATGAGGAGTATCGAAGATATGGGGGTGATGTTTTAACACTGCCGTGCTGTGGGTTTCAGAAGGAGAGCGGTCTTACCAGGGAGCCAGCCTTTGGCACTTGGCTTCCCTGAGTTACCCAAAGTGACAGTAAATGGCTAGTGTCAGGTCGGCCAGTAGTTTGGTGTCTGCCTTGAGCAGTATTCTGGGTGTGTGGATGGGAGCTGCAAACCCTAAGACCTGCAGGGCCTGGCAGATCATGTAAGTGAAGAAGGTGGGGGGCAGGGTAAAGGGATGGATGGTGACATGGAGAACTCAAGAGCTGAGTGACTGTCTAGGGGAAAAGGACTCTAGCAGCCTCCTGCCCAGTGATCCCGAGTGGAAACTGGGGCCCACGTGAGCGAGTTTCAGAAATTTTGGTGTTATACGGCGACTCACACTTTTCAAGTGTTTGCTCAGATACGTGCAAACCATTGTACGGGGCAAATGAAACACGTCTTTAGTTTGGATCTGAACCACGGCAGCCGGTTGTAGTTGTCTTCTGAAGAATCACTTTTTCTTTTTCACCCTGAAGTACCTGTCTGTAGACTTGACTTTGTGCACTGGCCTATCCATTCTTGTGGAATCCAGTTTTATTTCTCGTCTTCCCATTTTCTGAACACTGCTACAGGTTCTATTTCAAAAATATATCTTCATTTTAAATCCCCACGATTCCTTTGGGCTTTATGGCATAAGGCCAAGCTGAAATGAGCTTTATAAATACATAAAGATATATAAAATAAGAATTGTCTATCCAGCAACTCATCTTCCAAACTGAGTCAAGATCCGCACCAACCTCGTGTCAAGAACGGTAGCTTCATTTATTTCCGTGCTCTCTACCTCCTCAGGGAGAAGACTTTATTTGTCAGTGTTTTTATTCAAGGGCTTTTTGTGGTTGGCATTTATTGGCAAGGCAGATGCAGCAAATGTAGGAGAAATGCCATAGCATTTTGTGGCTGTAAACCTCGAGAGTAAGGAAGACGAGAGAGGAGAAAATGAGCCAGTGGACAGGTTGTTTAGTCTCGCTGGGCTGCAGTTGGCTCATCTGTAAAATGGGCTCAAGTGTAAAATGGGCATGGCATCGACACCCACCATCTGGGGTTTGTGTAAGCTGTATGTCGCCTGATGCAGGCGTCAGCAGCATTAGTTGTAGCTTCTGTTGTCGCCTTGTTGACTTGTTGTCAGGGGTCCCACGGTGACTCCAATGATGGTCTGCAGATGTACTACTCTCCCCCCTCTTCCTTCTTTGGTTTATTTTCCTTCCACGGCCATTGATTCCCTGAGAGCATCCGCCTCATTTGTGTATCAATATCACCCAGTTAAGTATAGGCATCACGCTTCCATCTGAGATACGTGCCATGCTTCCCCTTGTGTAGAACCAGCTCCTAGGTTAAATGTCCTCTGTGTGCTGGTCTTGAAATCATTAAAGGTTCGTATCGTTTTGGTGGCTTGTTGTTCATCATGTTGGATTTTCCTGTTGAAAAAAAATGTTTGAACTGTTTTCATGATATTGTTGCCTAGACCCACCAGAACAACTGAGAGATCACAAGTAAGGTACTATTGTCATAATATGCTATTTAGACTAACAGGATTTTATAACTGTAGATATGAATAACTTTTTAAATCCTTATGAATTCTAATGCCCACAAACATTGTTTCGTCCACTCTAAATGATGTATTATTATTACTGGACATTTCATATGCTTTTAGAAAAATATTTCATCCTTCTGGAAGCCTTTCTGTTGCTCCTTTATAATGGAACCAAATTCAACACAGGGCACAAAACCTAAAGTTACAGTTTATTATCCTGCTGACTGGAGACTATGTCAAAATTAGCAGTTCCTTGAACAGGGCTTCCAAACCAAAGTCTTTACCTGTGTTCCCTTGTGTTTCTAGATGCTATCAGTCATCCAAATCTCTGGATATCTTTCTCCTTACCATCAGTTCTTTTCTGATGAGGTTTTTTTTTTTTTTTTTTCTGTTTACAGCCCCAAGCTTTTAAATTCTCTACAAATCAGGACTAAGCGAAATGAATTTGGCCAGATGGTGGCTGCAGGAAAATAGGAAATATGTCTTAGTTATCTGTATATTTCTCTCCTGGTGTCTAGCAGATATCTGGCAGCATAGCGAATGTTCAAGAAATATTTTTAACCAGCTTAATGATATTGAATGTGTATACCTAACACTGTGTCTGATGTAGAGCAGGTGTTTAATAAATGTTATTGAATGAATGAATATATCATGATTGTGAAGATGACAAGATTGGCCGATTGGTTCAAATATGACAATGGTTAGAAATTATTAAATAGAAACTATTTCCATCTTTAAAAACAAAAGACAAAGCAAACAAACTAACTCTCTATTCCTCTGAGAAATAGCTGGAAAATTTAACAGCTTCTTTTCCTCTCGGCCAAGGTGGCTTCTCGTACTTCGGTTACGAGAGCTACTTTTGGTTTCAGGTAGCATCTGGAGCCAGTTTCTGATGTTCTTGGATTACTACTGCTTCTCTATTCATGATGCTTATCCTGTGCGATCAAGAGATGCCACGGCAGGAAGCTACTTAAATCAATTTAAGGCTTCAAATCTGCAACCTCATGCAGCCTGGCCCCGCCAGCAGCACGGGAAGTGTCCACCCCTTCTGATCTCCTCCCTGAGATGCTGGGACCCCAGCCTTAAACGTCTGCACCTCACTGACCCCCTGCTCCTCCGCCGTGATGAATGCAGGGGGGGTTTTCCGGTTGGAAATGGCCGTTGCTTGCCACCAACTTATTGGTTCTCTGAACAACCAGTTATACGAAGCAGTTTGAGGATTTTAATTTTAAGATCAACTCATCACATACCTCACGCTCCCCTGGGGGGGTGTGTTTAAAGGGAGAGAAGAGAGTGGAGTGAGAGACAGGGCTCCCACCTGAAGGACCAGCCAGCCTCTGCTCAGGTCACGTCCCCTGCAAAGGCTGGCCTTGTTCTCAGCTGTCGTGTGCACATGTCATGTACGCACGCACACGTGCACACACACGGACACACACGCACAAGGCTTGAGTTCCCCTGGCCTTTACCCTTCTAGAGATGGCCCTGCTCCTTCCCGCCCACCCCCCCTGCCTCCCCGCCTTTCCTCCAGTGTGTATTTTCTGGCTTCCACTCCACACCTAGCCCTGTTTTCGGAGCTGGGGATACAACGGCTGACAGGACCCACGAAAACCCCGCTTGGAAGGAGCTTATGTTCCTGGGGGGAGACAGACACTTATCAAGTAAACAAATAGTATTGTTTCAGATCATGGTCAGCGCTGGGAAGGGAAGTAAACCAGGAAGGGGATAAAGTCTGGCAGGAGGTACTTAGGAGAAGATGGTCAGGGGAGTCCTCTCAGAAGCAGTGAGACGTGAGCTGAGACCTCAGTGGTGGACGGGCAGGGAGACCCGGGCAGAGACCCTGAGAAACGGGTCCACGCGGAGGGAAGAGCAGAGATAAAGGCCGGCAGACAGCAATGAGCTTGGCATCCACAGCACAGAAAGTTTCCTTCCATCCAAGCTGTGTTTGAAAGGTGCAGACTTTCAAACACTCCCCCAGAATTTAAACTCAGAAAGACCCCCCGGGGCCATGAAGCAACATCTCCGGGTATTCACGCAGCTCTAGGTAGACCTTAACATTCGAATGGGCTCATTCTGACTCCCTCCTAGAAAACCAAACCTTTCTGATGTGCATTTGCAATTCTGTCTTCTTAAGGACCGGCCTGTAAATTCAGTCTGTTCTTTGTCGCTGTCCCTCAGACACAGAAAGCGATGGCGGGACTTGTTCTGAGGGTCCCGAGCTTGGAACCCTGAACGCGTTTGCCTTTCCTAGCCATCTCCTCCCCCCTGCACGGGGTACAGGTGCCGAGCTTTCCTCCGACCTTGCCACGTGCTCTGGCTGTTTCACTGTGGCCGCAGCTATGTGGAGATTTTCTCTTTTGTTCTCACTACATTCTCTCTGACTTCTGAGTCCATTGGCGGCTCGCTGCTTTCCTAGGTGGACATATTGCCGTTCTGCTCTCATTGTTGGGGAGCCTACAGGGGGTGGAAGTGAGGGGGAGACCTGGGTCTGTGACAGAGGGGCAGGATGGCCACCTGTGTCCTGCTGAGTGACCAGAAGACGGCTCTGGATTCCAGTGCGTGGATGACACGCAGAGAGGCTCACCACCATGAAGGAAAGTCCACTGCATCTCCAGAAGGGCCCTGTCAAAACACAAATGTCATACACTTGTTTGTTCAACCCATCTCTACTGAGCATCTTCCCTGTAAAAATACCGTGCCAGGTATTACCTGAAGACATCAAAGTGTTAGTATGTTAAACCAACACTTCCCACAGTCTCCTTGTTTATCAGAATAGCACATAGTGTCACAGACAGCAGACAAAGTGTCCCAAAGACGGGTCATTGAGGAGGTCCAAGAAACAAGGCAAAACCCAGCTTATGGAAGACAGACACCCCCTCCCACACACACAAACACACACACACATACACACACACACACACACACACACACACAGCCCAGTGAGGTGTCACCACAAGCCAGAAGTGACCTGAAGGTCCTGGAAATATACAAAGGGTAAAAAATATACAGCAAGGACCAGCATCTCTCAGTGTGGTCCCGTGTGGACCCTTGAGACCAAGGTCTCAAGCATCCTATTCCCAGACTAGGAAGCAACAAGCCAGAATTCAAGTCATTCAGTCAACACCCTCATGTTAAAAATCCCTTCTTTGCCTTCCCACTGCTTTCAGGGTAAAGACCCCCAAGGCTCTGAGAGGCCAGCCCCCCCTTCCCCACCAGTCATGACCCCCCTGATCTCCAGGCCCCAACTCTCTGGCCTCCTAAATTCCACCAACATAGATGTCCTTTGCCTGACATCATCTCGTTCCAGGTGAACTAGTCCTTCTTGGGATGAGTCAAGATGAGCGGGGTTATTGACACGGGGCTGCTAGCCTCGCAGTTGAACAGGCTAAGACCCCAGCCAGGGCTTCTCCTTGGGGGTCCTCGGTGTGTGAGTCCCTGACGGTGTCACGTGACCCTCACGGACCCTTCCCCACTGGGGGCCCCAAATGCCCCAACATGTTCCCAGCTCGCCTACCTTCTGAGCAGATTTTCCAATCCTGCTTTTTATCCAGAATTACTCTCTTTCAGAAGAATCATGAGCACAACAAACTCAAAGCCCCACTTTATACCTCAGTGTAGTTTTTAAAGTCCACCAGCAAGTAGGATCACAATAACAACGAGCCCTTAACAATGCATGAAGCCTCCCAAGTACGAGCCAAGAATGGTAATAGAGTCCACTGACGCGGACTTCCGATAACCATCTCACATTACTTATTTAGAGTTTTTCCTGGTTGCCGTTTGGGAGTGAAGATTCATTTACCAAGAAGGGTTCATTTACAAGTTTTCATTACTGCTCTGACATTAATATTAAACTGGAAAAGTGTTAGATCTGGTCAGCCTCGGGTGTGCGCGGACTACACGCTCCCCTTTGTAACTAGCTCTTTGATGCCATAGTGTCGTTTCAAGTCTGTGTCGTTTTCATTGAAATTGCTGGAAGTCGAGGTAAGCATCCTTGGCTTCTTACCTTTACATCAGTATCCAGCTCCATCCAAGCACAGATGTAAAACCTTGTTAGAAGTTGATGAAAGTTCCTTTTCTTGTGTCCCCAGAGGAGACTGAAGCCCACAGGGACCCTGCTTCACTTTCATTCTGCACAAATTTTTTGTGAAAGCATGCAAGTGTTCTCACATTTGCTGACTATAAAGAATCGCCCAGCCAGAAGAAGAAGGATATTGCAATGCGCCTTGGAATTTCAGGCTCCCAAAAATGCATTCATGTGTCCCTTATTCATCCTCAAATTCCAGGCACCTCCAAGTTCGCAGGTGCTGGACCAGTTTTCCCAGGTGAGATGGTTCAGAGCATAAGAAAGACTCTTTCAGGATTACAGGTTTTCATTAGAAATTATCAGGCCCGTTTCCCTTGACTAAAGGAAAGAGCTAAAGCTCAAAGGGCTCACAGAACTATTTGAGGCAGAGGCAGGATTTCAAGGCAAGACTCAGCTCTCTCTCACTCACACCCTGCCCGTTGCTCTGAGCCCACCACCCTAGTCAGGTCAGGTCGGACACAGGCCATCTAACTGCTGTTCCATCGGATGCACCCCTTACCTTCCTCCACAAAGAACTGAGGAGGTCATTCCTTGTGGATTAGGAGAGGCAGAGGAGTACCATTCCCTATGCTGACTGAATCTGATGGTTTTCAAGTAAAAGTAAAGTGAAATCAGGATCCGCGTGGAACTTGGACCATGTAAGCTAGGATTTTGCAACAGCAGCGCATAATATCTGGGGTTGGGTGATGCTCTGTGGTGGAGGCTGCCCTGGGCATCATAGGACGTTGCCACGTGCCCCCTGGAGGGCAAAATCACCCTCAGCTGAGAACCGCTGTTCTCGACTATAGGTTTTCTTTCCCCAGGGTGCACGTGGCCAGAGGCGGGAACTGTTGTCTGAGCCAGATTCACAGACTGCAGGTCCATTACAGGGTTTCTGAATTGATCCGTTCTTGTTCGGAGTCGGGATTGATTTTGCCATTTTCCTTCCAAAGCTAAAATGCATTCAAATGTTGCATGTGAGTCTGAATAGATTGAGAAGGTTCAGGAAGTTTTGCTTTCCTGATAGGAAGGCAGGGGGGTGTCTTCTGGCTTTCAGCGAAAAAGAGGCAGGTTTAACACAGCAGTTTTCCCACAGTCGGGCAGAGCAGGGCTTGGAGGCCCCCTGGGTGCAGGATAGCAAGCTTTGAGCTCGTATTTTCTGATGGATGTGGGATCGCCAGGGGAATCCATGCTAGTTCAAGGCCGGAGGGCTGGAGTTGTCATGGCGCCAGGAAGCGAAGTGGTTAGGGACCGACAGAGAAATGGATGCTGACTTATTTGCTGTGAACTTTCAGGGATATTAGTGGCACCAAAGGTCCCCAGAGGGCAGTGACAGGAGGATGAGAAATGGCCCATGATGTCAAATAATAAGACATAACATGGAAATAAAGGCTAAATCACCTCTCGTCCTTCAAGGAGTGAGTCAGGGCAGCGCCTGAGCTCCTCTGGCAGCCAGGTGTGAAGGGTGCAGTTTGTGGGCGGTGGGCTGATGAGACACGGGCCGGGGGATGCCCGGGGAGTGCAAGGCCCGGGGCGGGTGGGCTGTCGAGGCCAGGTGAGGAGAGAGGGCCAGCTCATGGTCTACAACCTACATCCCTTCCCACAGGGCTCGCTTCCCGGTCCTCTTAGCCATCATCCTGTGACTCGGTGACCTTGGCTTTTCTGTCTGTGTGGCGCTGTGTCTCTCACTTTCATCTCTCTTGGTCCTGTGTCTTCATGATTTCCCTCTGCTTCCCTCTGGGTGTGTGCTTCTCTGAACCCCTCTGTCTCTCTCTGTCCTCTCTGTTTTCTCTCTCCCCCATCTCTCTGTCTCTATCTCTCTGTCTCCCTCTCTGTCTCTGTCTCTCCCCCCATCTCTCTGTTTGTCTCTCTCTGTCTCTGTCTCTCTGTCTCCCCACCAGCCCTCCTCCCTCTCACCTCACCCCTGCCCAACCCCCTCCATCTCAGCACCACCTGACCCCAGGCTGGCCCAGCAGCTCAGTCCCTCAGCCCAGTTGCTCGGAGCTTTCTTGCCCCACCAGCCTCCTTCACCCCTCGCTGTCCCTCCACGTCTCTGATACAAGGGCCATCATAGGCTTTGGCCTCAGGAGCAGAGCACAGTGGGGTGACTGTTGACGATGCACAAACATGCAATTAAAACCCACAAAAGCCGGTGGGTGGAGACAGCCTGCAAGGCGCAGGCGGGACTCAGCCCCCGTGGGTTCCTCTGGGTTTGGGGAGGTAGCTCACAGGGTTTAGGTGTCTGGGAAGGTGCTAGAAGGGCTGGAAGTACAGGCAGGCAGGTGAGCAGGGCAGATGGAAGGTGAGGAAGGGAGTGCTGGGGTCCCCAGGTCCTTTCCCTCCCAGCTTTCAGAGGGTGAGCCCCGGGGCCGCCTGCCTGACTCTGTCCTTTCCTCCTATGTGCCTCCGCTTGCCTTTTCTGTGTGTGGCCTTCCCCTCCGATTTTCCTTCCCATCTCTGTCTTTCCATCACACGTGCACATGCACACACACAGAGACACGCACACATGCACACACACTCGACACGGGTGCCCTGGCCCCTGCACTGCACTCAGCCATCTCCCGACCCTCTCGCACCTGCACTGTCTGTGCTTTACCCCCTCCCCGTGCCTTCTACTTCATGGGTGAAAGGTTCAGCACAAAGGAAACCAAACTAGAAAGAGGGAGAGACAAAGTGGAGAGGTAGCCGGAGGAAAGCAAGAGGGGAAGTTATCACTGAGGATGTCAGTTCCAATGTCCGTCTGGAGGACCTGGTTTCCTGGAATCTGCACCCAGGCCGGGCCAGGCTCCACCCGGGTTGGGGGCAGTGGCAGGTTTACACACCAGGATGCCAAGGGCGTGCGCACGTGACACAGGTGACTCTGGAGTTCAAAGCAAAGGAGACCCCTCGACTTCTCCTGGGTCACTGCCGCTTTCAAATGGAAACTCCAGAGGGCTGGGGTGGATTCACTTCGGGGTGGGGGGGGGGTTGCTCCACGGAGCCTGGTGGGGGTCAAGTGTTCTGGGAGGGTGGGCTGGGGAGGGCTGGGCAGCGGGGAACCGAGAAGGCCCGTGGAGACAGATGCACTCAGGAGGCTTCGGCTCCCTCCTGGGGGGAATCCGGAAAAGCCACCTCCAATCCAGCCCTGAGGGGGTCTTTGGGTGCCAGCTGGACAGCTATCCACTTCCCCAGGGAGCAGGCGACCTGGGAGAAGTGACTCTGGCTTGGCCTTGGCAGAGAAGGAAGGATGGCTCATAGGAGAGCCCACAGAGGGGCTGCTGTGAGCTCAGGGCACAGCGCGGGGACAGCGTAAACCACAAGCGTGCCGGCCGCTGTTACTGATCATTAAAGAGGAAACCCCTCCTCTCTTTGGTGGATGGGAGCAGAGACTGTTCCACACAGGAGTAATGTTCAAAGAGGTTTCCTGTGACACCCCCAGCCCATCCCAGACAGGAAGAAAGGACCTCTGTATTAGGGTCCTGTGGCCTCTGTACCAAATTACCGCAAACTACGTGCCTTAAAACAACAGAAACATATTCTCTCTTCTGGGCGGACAGAAGTTCGAGATCAACGTGTCCGTGAGGTTGTGCTCCCTCCAGGAATTCTAGAGAAGAGTCCCTTCCTTCTCTCTTCCAGCTTCTGGAGGCTCCAAGTGTTCCTTGGGTCATGACCCCATCACTCCAACCTCTGCCTCATCTTCACATGGCCGTCTCCCTTCTTTATGTCTCAAATCTCCCTCTGCTTTTTTTTTTTTTTTTAATGAGGACACATGTCATAGGATTTAGGGCTCACCTTAAATTCAGGTGATCTCATCTCAAGATCCTTTACTTAATGACACCAACAAAAACCCTTCTCCAAATCAGATCACATTCACAGACCCCAAGGGTTGGGATATGGACCTATCTTTTGGGGGGACACTACTCAACCCACAAAAGACAGACACTAAGGTAAAAGAAGAGTGACCGAACCGTTCCCCCGTCAGATCTCCAGCCCCATAACTTCAGACCCTCTGGAAAGGGAGATGTCTGACAGGAAACTTTTCACCTGCATTATCTAATTAAACCCTCATTATAATAACTCTCTGTGGTTGATTCTGCTCTGTTCCCATTTTATGAGTGAGGAAACTGAGCCCAGACTTATACCTGTCAGATTAAAATGCAGGCAATGTCGTCCAGACTTCCACTCTTAATCACCACCGTTAGAAGCGTTGTTTAGTTTATCCCATGTGAAACGGCCGGCCAGATGGAGGGCCGGGAGGTTAAGAAAAGCAGGTGCGTGGGTGTCTAGATTGTCATGATAGTTTCCCATTTTATTTCTCTCTGTCTGGAGTCATAAGCGCATGGTTGTCTCGGCATGTAGAGACGTCTGCAAAACATAAAAGTGGACGGACGCTTAGAGAATCCAGTTTCCTAACTGGTACTGGGACTAGCAAAAGAGGTGGGTTTTAATGGCCATAAAGTGCCTTTAATAAACAGCGCTCCCCACCGATCACTCTGGTGCTTTCTTCTGCGTCAGTGCATGAACTATTAAGAGAGCTCACTTACGTCATTCACACAGTTGAAAGGGCTACTTGGGGTGCTAATCAGAAAACACACACTGTCAAAAGGAGCTAATTAGAGCATCACACAACTTAATCAAGCTTTGCCTGAAAAACTGGATCTCTCGGAGATACTGACTATTCAGAGATGCTTAGCAGGCCTGCGATAAGCAAACACAGAAGTCCTTGTATATAGGGATGTGGTGCTGAGCTGTTTTCATTATTAAGGATTTCCAGTTCTCACCAATCTTTTCCAGCTACCTTGACCACTACATCTAAAGTGGCAACCCTGAAGGTATCATGGGTTTGTCTTTTGATTGCAGACACATTCGTTCCATCCAATCTGGCACCTGAGCATCCCGCAGTCCAGCTGGGACCAAGATGCTGTTGCTTTTTAGGGATTTAATAAGCCCTGTTTGTTCAAAGGGGAGTTGCTGGGATGGAGAGTCATTTGTGAATCTGTGACAAAGCATTACAAATATGCCAAGTGCTCAAGATTTAGTTGGGTGTCAGAAACAGCATAAGGCACTCTTGACCTACATTTTAAAAGAACCCTGGAGGTAAATGCCTTCCACATTTTCTCAAGTACTTGAACAAAATGATTTTTAAGATAATATTAGTTATGTAAATAAATAAAAGAGCCAATTAATCTGGACTCTTGGAATGAAGACAGATAATCACTTTTAGGAAATTGGATATATAAAAATCCACAGATTTCAAAACTGATCCATTAGGGTGCGTTGATTCACATGCAAAAAATTATTCTTCGTGCTACAAAAGAATTGTTCCAGTTTTTGTTTTTAATGACAGCTCTGTTAATGCTTTCCATGATATTTGTTTGCAAATAATTTAACCCCCAATAGAGAAGGTTAAAGAATACATCCACTACCAGAAAGGAAGACGAAGAATTTTCAATACCATCATAAAAGGCATTAGGGACATAGGGTTTCATTTTTTAAAATTAAATACTTTTATTTTTCGGGACTAAAGCTAATACACATAGCAATATCTACCTTCAACATTAGCATCTATAATGGTAAACTTCATGCCACCATTTTTTCTAAGCTAAAGTCCAGATACATCAAGTTACAAAACTCATTTCACAAGAATGCGAAATTACATCATTTCTTTCTGTAAGAGTGTCGTGGCCAATTTATCATCAAGGAATTTATTATTGGGCTTTCCTTTGATCCAGTTCACTGTATGAAGCCAATGTTGAATCAAAGTGCCTTTGATTTCAGTGAGCCAAAACCAAGGTATTGTTTTAGTGGAACACAGGCTGAAAAATATTAATGAAAACGTATAATTAGTCACCATCACTTCTTGGGATAAAGACATCCTGAGAAAGCCAGTGGGAAAATGCTAAGTGGATTCTTGCATCATAAATACCAAGTAACATGACAATGTAATGCAAGGTCTCAGAAATCAACATGGTAAATCTCCCAAAAATAAGGTCATCATTTCTCTTATTGGGGGGTTGGGGGGACTCTTAAGAAAACTCAAAGCATTTTGAAAATTCTTATGCTCATTTAAACTGTGCAAAATGCATTTTCCAGTAATTTTTCAGCCTGTCTTGCTTTTGTTTCTAGTTCTCCTATACCATTGAGTAGTCTCTCCCTTCTCTTTAAATGGTTATTCTCTTTCAGTGAGTAAACTTGAATTTCGAAGGTTCTGGGGTCTAAGTCACTGTCTAACCGCACACAGCTTCACTGCTTTGTTAGCACGACCACCAGCTAATGGCAGCCCTGCCTGGCACAGGAGGTTCCAAGATCCCACCAAGGGGCTGGCTGAGGAAGACATGATCAACAATAAGGAAAGCAGGGAATATTTTGAAGCAAAAGAAACAAGAATTGCCAGTTATTTTAGATTCAGAAAGTTAAGGAATGAGTTATGCCTTAGATAACGTTATTAAGAATAAAATGCTCACTAACGATCTCCTCTGGGGTGTCCCCGACCACATCAAACTCAGCATGTCTGAAACCAAACCCATGATCTTTTCCCACCAAATTATGGTTTTTCTCCTAGGCAGTTCTGTGCAATGAATGAATAGTCCTGCTGTCCACCCAGTTTCCTGAGCTTGAAACCCGGAAGGGAGTCATCGCTGACCCCTCCTTCCCACTGTCCCACCTGCCATCAGTTCTGGAGCCATCTCCTTGGGCTTGTTCCACAACTCACAGTTTCATTCCCTTTCACTTCCCATTGATGCTCAGGCCATCATCATGGCTCCCTCACCTGCACATCCTCTTACCTAGTCTCTCGGCTCCAGGACTGCACACCCCCAGCCCGTTTTCTAATCAGAGCTGCTCACCAGGTCTGCCATGAGGGACTTACATGTGAGCCAAGATGGCCAGCCTCTCAGTCCCCAATGTGGCCAGGAAGAGCCCACTGCATTCATCCCAGTGTGTTGCACAAATACCCCTTGTCTGCATGCGTCTCGAAGTGAGAAGAGTTGGAAGCACTAGGCTACACAGTGAACAATGTCTATTCCAAAACTGCTGGAAGGTCAGGTCTGGGCTTCAGTCCAGCTCAAACCTGGGCGATGTAGTTTGCAAAGTGTGTCTAGTGACTGGGCTCTAATTGTGTTCATGCATTTAGGGGTCCCACAAGATGTATTGAAGACTTGAACCAGTGTCATAATGATGGGAGCAAAAGGGAGTCAAGAGATATTTTGCAAGTAGAATTAACCTGGAGAAGGAGGTGTCAATGAGGGCTCTGAGATTTCAAGTATCAATTTCTGGGAAGATGAGGATGACATACAAAAAGTGTGGGCACGAAAGAGAAAGTGGCATTTGGGGATGAGTTTGGGACTAGGGGCTGGCCTTCATGAACTGGGTTTGTAGACTGTGGCTTTTAAAATTCGTGATGTGCATTTCTCTAATGATTAGTGATGCTGAGCATCCTTTCATGTGTTTGTTGGCAGTCTGTATATCTTCACTGGAGAAATGTCTATTTAGGTCTTCTGCCCATTTTTGGATTGGGTTGTTTGTTGTTTGATATTGAGCTGCGTGAGCTGCTTGTATATTTTGGAGATTAGTCCTTTGTCAGTTACATCATTTGCAAATATTTTCTCCCATTCTGAGGGTTGTCTTTTCATCTTGTTTATGGTTTCCTTTGCTGTGCAAAGGCTTTTAAGTTTCATTAGGTCCCATTTGTTTATTTTTGTTTTTATTTCCACTTCTCTAGGAGGTGGGTCAAAAAGAATCTTGCTGTGATTTATGTCTTAGAGTGTTCTGCCTATGTTTTCCTCTAAGAGTTTTATAGTGTCTGGCTTTACATTTAGGTCTTTAATCCATTTTGAGTTTATTTTTGTATATGGTGTCGGGGAGTGTTCTAATTTCATTCTTTTACATGTAGCTGTCCAGTTTTCCCAGCACCACTTATTGAAGAGGATGTCTTTTCTCCATTGTATATTCTTGCCTCCTTTATCAAAGATAAGGTAACCATATATGCGTCGGTTTATCTCTGGGCTTTGTATCCTGTTCCATTGATCTGTATTTCTTTTTTTGTGCCAGTACCATACTGTCTTGTTTACTGTAGCTTTGTAGTCTGAATGAGGTATCACCTCACACCAGTCAGAATGGCCATCATCAAAAAATCTACAAACAATAAATACTGGAGAGGGTGTGGAGAAAAGGGAACCCTCTTGCACTCTTTGTGGGAATTTAAATTGATATAGCCACTATGGAGAACAATATGGAGGTTCCTTAAAAAACTAAAAATAGAACTACCATATGACCCAGCAATCCCACTGCTGGGCATATACCCTGAGAAAACCATAATTCAAAAAGAGTCATGTACCACAGTGTTCCCTGCAACACTATTTACAATAGCCAGAACATGGAACAACCTAAGTGTCCATCGACAGATGAATAGATAAAGAAGACGTGGCACATATATACAATGGAATATTACTCAGCCATAAAAAGAAATGAAACTGAGTTATTTGTAGTGAGGTGGATGGACCCAGAGTCTGTACTTCACAGAGTGAAGTAAGTCAGAAAGTGAAAAACAAATACTGTATGCTAACACATATATATGGAATCTAAAAAATAAAAAAAATTTTTAAAGGTTCTAACAAACCTAGGGGCAGGACAGGAATAAAGATGCAGACATAGAGAATGAACTTGAGGACACAGGGAGGGGGAAGGGTAAGCTGGGATCAAGTGAGAGAGTGGCATGGACATATATACACTACCAAATGTAAAATAGATAGCTAGTGGGAAGCAGCCGCATAGCACAGGGAAATCAGCTCGGCGCTTTGTGACCACCTAGAGGGGTGGGCTAGGGAGGGTGGGAGGGAGACGCAAGAGGGAGGGGATTTGGGGATATATGTATACACATAGCTGATTCACTTTGTTATAAAGCAGAAACTATTACAACATGGTAAAGCAATTATACTCCAATAAAGATGTTTAAAAAATAAATAAATATAAATAAAGTTCGTGATGGACATTCATGTGGAAATATCTAGCAAAGCATGTGAAATTCAAGTCTAGAACTCAGGAAAGAGAGCAAAATGGAAAAGATGGATGTGAGCTATAACGAGATGAGGTGAGTGCTGAGCCTCCAAGAGAGGGCTGAGCACAGGGCTCTGGGAAAACCCTGTCTTAGAGGGTGGATGGAGGACAGGGTCCAGGAAAGGAGAGTAACAAGTCGCAGTCAGAGATGTAGGAAGAGCTCTGGGAGAGCAAAGTGCTGTGGAAGCTGAGAGTTTCAAAAACAAAAAGATCAACAGCACAAAATGTTGTAGGTGGTACAAGTAGGGTGAGGACCAAGAAGAAACCATGGAATGTGGCAAATAGAGGTCACAGTTGAACTTCAAAAGAACAATTGCTGTAGTTGATGGTGATGGCAGCTGTGCCAGTTCAGGTTTTCCAAGAATCAGATGCCAAAACAGATTAGACATGCAAGGGATTTGGTGGTGGGGATGGGGGGTGGGGGGATTCTTGTAAAGAATAAAGATAAAAAGAGGGAGCAGTATTACTGAATTCAGGTTCAGCCACTCATTGCTCAATAATCCAACACTGAGAAACAGATGTTGGGTAAAAGGAGAGACAGCTTTATTGAGGAAGCTGGCAGTCCTGTGGAAAAGGTGGACTCATGTCCCAAAGAACCAACTCCCCATTCTCAGGCTTTGCTCAGAAATTTTATAGGGAAAAGAAAAAGGGGCTACGTGCTGAGGAGAGGGTGGTGGGGGTCATGATCAATTCACAGACATTCTTCTGATTGGTTGGTGGTGAGGTAATTGGGAGTCAACATCATCAACCTTCTGGTTTCAACCGGTCTGGGATTTCCTGCTGGTGGGCAGCATGCAGTTAACTCCTTCCAACTAGTGGGGTTTCAGTATCTACAGAACAGCTCAAAGGATGTGGCTCAGAATGTTCTCTATAGACCTTGAGGAGGAACTAAAGATCCTTGACTTTGTTTAATGACTAAACTATTGTTATTTTGTCTTCCTTGACTATTGTCCTTTGTTTCTGCATCTTCTTATTTCTCTGATTAAATTTATTCTTTAGAACTTGGGGAGGGCCTAGGAGGCTAAAGTTTTTCTGCAAACAAGAAGCAGGTGGAGGACATGGCTGGTGTCTGTTCCAGAAACAGGGTCCTGCTCCATTACAGCAGAAGCAGGCAAGGAGGGCCCACAGACCAAGACACAGGTGTGAATCCTGTGACAGGAGGAAGGGAAGGAAGGGGTGGGCAGGAAGACCCTCTGCTGTGGTGCACTGCTGAGGACTCTGCAGCCGGGTGATGGGGAAGCCCTGAGCAAACTCCTCATTGAGAAATCCCACATCAGGTGGGGTTTGTCATCACGGAAACCTGTCGTGTCAGGCAGTGCTGGGAGCAGCCCAGAGGACAGGTGGCCTCTGCGTTGGGGCGGGGCGGGGGGGGGGGGGAATGGATTCTGTCCACTAACCTCTCTCCCCACAGTGGATTCTCTTGAAGAGGGTGCATTTCCCTGGCATCATAGAAGCCAAATGAGTGATCCTGAGAAGGAAGTAGAAACCCTGATACTCGGTCTAAGCTGTTCCTCTTTGTCTACACGGCACTGACCGAAAGAGACACAAGCAGTTTAGCAGGCAGGCAAAGCCTGGTAAGGATTCCACCAAAAGCAATCACAGAAGTGACGGCCAAGGTCACACAATTCTGTGGAAGTGCTGAGACTCCATCATTCTTTGCTCTGCATCCCTGTCTCCCTCCTCAAACTCTGCACTCTCCCGACCACTATCCACTGCATCCAGGGTTCAGCCCATCACCGTTTATACCCCACATGTGCGGTTGCCTCTGGTGTTTCCCGTGGTGGGGTTTCCAAGAATCTTGTTACCTCTACTTCTCTGGTGAAAGTATAACATTTAAGAGCTTAAGTGAACAAGTCATAGGAAAGCCAGCTCTCCCTGTGCCTGGTGGAGGAGGCCTGAGGATGATGCCTTTGCAGGGGCTCTGACCAGGGGTCTCGGGAAGCGTACCCAGGTGTGGAGACATTCCCACCTATAATACCCCGAGTGGCCCATCGCATGGGCACAGGGCCAGCCAGCACCTGCTGACCAAGTGAAGAGCCCACCTAACCCTCTGTGTTTCCTTGCAGGTGACCTCATCCACTTGCCTCCATACCTTCGAATGGACTTCTTGTTGAATCGAAGTGGTCCAGGCGCCAGCAGGGACCCGAGTTTAGGGCAGGCATGCTTGGAGCCCCAGAAAAGTCGGACCCTGAAACGCCCCCCGGTCCTCGAGCCCATCCCCATGGAGGCTGCCTCCTCCACGGCCTCCACGAGGGACGGACAGCAGTGGCAGCAGGGGGCCGTGGCCACATTACCTCAGCGGGAGGGGGTGGAGCTGGGACAGGCAGCCAAGATGAGCAGCTCCCAGGAATCCCTGCTGGACTCTCGGGGCCATTTGAAAGGCAGCAATCCCTACACCAAGTCCTACACCCTGGTATAACCAACGGCATGACTGGACAGCGGTTGTAAATACGGTTTAAAAAATTCAATCAAAGCTACCTTTTTTTTACAGAATTCCAATATTTATAATGAAAGAAAATTGCCAAAATATATTAAAAAAAAAGAGAGAGAGAGAGAGAAAATACTGAAAAAAACCACAGACAGTGCAAAGACTCTCCTGCTTTTTTTCTGTCTGAGTGTGAGCTCCATCTGCCTGGGCATCTGACTTTTTGGGAAAGAAGTCCAGTTTTATGATCTTCACGGGCTATTGCATTTTTACTGATTTTCTACAATGTGCATGGGGGACACATTCAACCTTCTGACTGGAAGTTCTATCACACAAGATTCAAGAAAGAAAACAGGAAAAAAAAATTACCTTCTTTGTGAATTTAAAAGGAACCTTGATTTGGGGACCGGGGGAAACGTTAGTCATGTTTGCACACCTTTCTTTCCCATTAGAAATTGGGTCCTTGATTTGACCTCCTTCTGTTGTTACTTAGGATGAGTGCCGTCAGTGAAGGGGTGGGGGGAATCAATTTGGTTTTCTTTTTTGTTTATTTTTTAAGTTAATGAGACACTCTTTGCATTTTGTCTAAGTGAAATAAAAAAGAAAAGGTGGTCTGCCTTTATTTCGATGTCTACTTCTCTTGTCTCCTATTGATTGCTGGGTCCTCCTTCCTAGGGGTGCTTGTGTTTGCAAACACCAGGGCTGAATCAAGGCCCCAAGTTAATAAACCAGCCAGGATTCTGAGAGTCTGACTTCCCCAGGATAGAGGGGAGAGACACAGAAGATGCAGCAGGTCTGAGTTTTAATGAGGGGCTGGCCAGGTATTCTAAGCCCTTTCATATGCTCTGCTCTTTGCCTCCCAACGACACCTGGTCCTCTAGCTGGACTAGGGGTCAGAAAACTATGACCCACGGGACAAATCCAGCCCACTGCTGTATTTATCTATAAAGTTTTATTGGAACACAGCCATGCACACCATGTGCGTTTAGTCCATGGCTGTTTCATGCCATGATGGCAGAGTTGAGTAGTGACAACAGAGATGGTAGGGCCAGCAAAGCTGGAACGACTCACCATCTGGCTTTTTCCAGAAAAAGTTTGCAGACCCCTACTCTAGAGTCCCACCGTCAGCCCCAGCTCACTGGAGGCAGGAAGGTTGGACCAGGAGAAGTCTGTGCATCCTGTCCTCAGGGACCTGTCCTGCCACCACCATAACCAGTATCTAAATGTGCAGTAGACCATCTTAGTGTCTGTTCCTCTGACTCACTCCTCTGCACCCAGAGAAAATGAGTCAAGAGTAAGTGATGTTCCTCTGAAATCTTTCTTTTTCTTCCTCTCAGTTTATATTATTTTCCATGTGGCTTATCCTAGCAGAGCACTTATTCTTAAATAGTATGAATTGTGTTCTCCTTCCCATGACCCTTACATAGTACACCTTAGAAAGCCCCCCCCCCCAACTCCCCATTCCAGCCTCTCTTAGGTCTCATGTCAGAGGTTTAGCATTGACCAGAAAACTTGGTCGAATGACCGGAGCTGCTCAGTTGCCAAGGTAGCAGACTGTACAAATACTTCCACTCCCTTAATACTCTCTACAGGCTCCCCTTTAAGCCACCAGCCTAGGCTGGTGTCAGCCATTGCCATCTGAGAACATGTTCAGAAATTTCTTTCCTATTCTGCCTCCTTCTGTCCTTCTGTCCCTCCCTCTTTCCTTCCTTCTCTCCTTCCTTCTCTCCTTCCCTTCTTCCCTCCATCTTTTCCATCATTCCTTCCTTCCATTTACTTTCCAGGCAAGCCCATTTGCCTACTTAGATTCAGTGATACCGAGCGTCTGCAGAGCAGATCCAGGACCACATCAGGACCGCCTGCTGGCCCTGACATTAGGTGACTTCCTGGATGCGAAATGCTTGTTTCTTGCCGTGGTTTCAAACTTTAACCCATGTTGACAGTTCGTTGTTGGCATCTTCACAGACTCTCACAGACTGCTTTTTTTTTTTAATTCAAAGAAATGAAATGCTACTTTCTGGGAAAAAATAAAATTAAAGGTCTATTGTTCATCAACCTAAAACTTACTATATCCCCTAAACTTAGAAGTTTACATTTTTAAAAATTTTTTATCTCAAGATGTGCAAAAATAAAAAATTCCACATCATGTCTGCCTCTGGAATGGATTGCTTTCAATAATACTGCCTTGGAAATGCTCATTAAAATGAGTTCAACACATAAGCACTGTATCAAAAAGTTCACCCTACCCCTCAGGTAGGGGCCTGGTGTTAATATCTACAAAGAGACCCAGATGAAAGGGGTCTCTGTGGATTAAAAAGTCCATTATTGAGAGGAGTGATCATTTTCCTCTGGACTTCTGCCCATTTCTAATCTGATTTATAATGCCTTCCAGAGGTCACCTTACTAGCCTAAGTCTGCAGCCAGATTGATGTAGCTTGGTGTGGCGAAGCTCAGATAAATTCTTTATCCTCCAGCCAAAAAACTCTAGGGTCAATGGACAATCGTTATTGGGTCAACGGACTGGGTTTCCTCTGAGGCATCCACCTGGCTGGCAGCCTGAAAGACGTTCTCCTTCCTAAAGTGAGCAAGGTCTTCTGTTGCTGCACAGCCAGGGTACAGCACTGAGCACGTGCACACCCGCAGGAACCCCAGTGCTTCCACCTGGGTCACTGCCTGGTACCCACCTCTGCTGTGCTACCCACAAAGAGAAGAGGCTGGAGAAGGGAGGTGGGGAGAGATGGAAGAGCGAGATGGTCTTAAATCTGATCGCTCAGAAAATCTCGATAATATCTTAAGACAAGGAAAACACACTGTTGTTTAATCTGCTTTTAAAATAAGTGGTAGATCACCACCAGGAAAGATCCCTCTGACCTGGGACGTTGATTCCTCATATGCCAAAATCTTCATGTGACTTTTAAGGAAATGGCTGAGGCCTTCCAGAGAAGCGGTGAACTCTGTACATCTATTTCCAGCAACGGCAGACAGTGTGTGCAGCCTCCAGGCACTGGACTGGGACCAGGAATCCGAGGACTGGTTCATTATAGTCACCTCTTCTGCAGAGGTTTAAAGAGAGCTCACAGTATGTCCACATTCAAATGGCATCTTTGTCCAAAGGATGTGACTCAGAGAATATCATCAGCTCTTGGAAGGTCACCTGGGAAGATTGTATCAACAATTTAATATCCAAGGGTCTTGAGCTCCACGTTTCTTTTCCACCCATTGGCCCAAAATGACCTGTCAAACAGAGGCAGACGGCTCATCTTCTCATTGAAACCCTCCCTGAATACCCTATGTAACACCACATTCTGTCCCTCTCCTGGCGTTCCTGCGCCCCTATACCTTCTGTGCTCTCTATCCATATCCTTAACATCTTCTAACTGCCTGCATAATTTGCTTATTTATCATGGCTACTGTTCATTATCTGTCTTCTCTCACTGGAATGTCGGCTCCATGAGGGCAGAACTCTTTGTCCTGTCCCTTGCATCCCCAGTTCTTAGAACAGAAGAAGCTGGCCCATAGTAGGCATCTTATAAATATTTGTTCAGTTGGAAACAAATGGGTGGGGTTTCCTAAGCTCAGGGTTCCTCAGCTGTGACACGAACCCCCTAAGTGTGCAAGGGCCACCTAGCTGCTCTGCATCACCCATGGGCCTGGGGGCGCAGGGGGGCCGATGGGAACGTGGCACTCATGCCGACTGCTGGGCCATGAGTAACATCATGCTGAGTCTCTGCCAGCATCCATGGAACACTGGAGGCCAACCCATTACCCTTCGCATATGGTAGAAATCTGAGCCCCTCTACTGCTCTTGACAGTAATTAGACCTGGCAGCCCCAGCCCCTCCTCCACTCTCCGGCAGGACTAGTTACAGCTTAGACTTCTGGGTGTGATCCACTTACACATTTTTACAGTTTGATAGGAATTTTTTTTCTTTCCTCTTCTCAATCTCTCACTTTTCAGAAAGAACGAGAAAAAACTTGGGAAAAGTCACTTTGAGCACCTGGCAAGGGGTACATGTTTCATCTCCCAAGACAAGCTTGGCAAAGCCAGAAAGCTCTTTGTGTCCCAGAAACTTCAAACCAGCTATAGGGAGAAAAGGCAATGTTTATCCTTTCTGGCATCATGCCTCCCCAGAGAGGCTGTGCTCTGCCTCAAAGAGATAGCCCTTCCTCGGAGAAAAAAACAACTGGGATATACATTCATGTTTATGTCTGGGGAAGATACTGAGAAGGGTCCTCGAGGATAGCAGGGCCTGGGGTCGGACCAGCACCTGGGTGAGTACCGGGTCTACCCCGGCATCATGATCAGAGGGAAGATGGCATTTCCAACTGTGCTGTGTTCTGCTCTCAAAGAGTTAATTCAGCTTTTGCCTCAATCTCTCACCTTCTGAGGTTTCCCTAAGGGCTCAGTGCCTCCCTAAATAGAGGGGACCTCCTCTTGCCACGTTATGGAGAAATACATTAGCAGTCTCTTTAAAAGACGCTTCCTGTTTCTAGATATGAAATTATAAGTGTCTTATAAGGTGGTGACTTCTGAGCTGGGGAAGTGATGGTGCTGGGTGCTGACCCTGCATCCAGCCCCCAGGTAGGTGGAAAATGAGGATCCTTGCCCTGAACAAGAGTACAATTCTCTGTGCAACCCCTGTGCCCACACTTGGCACCACACACATCAGACACACCCATATGCCATGCCAACAACCTCCAGCATCTGTCTCCCCATCCAACGTGAGAGGTTGCTCTGCCATTGCCCAGGAAGGTGACCTGATGACAGTCTCAAGAGATGCACTCTGCTGGGACAAAGCCAAGGACAAGCCAAGTAAAGATGCATACATTTGAACCGATTGAATTTCAAGGAACTGTTAGCCCAACGCCGTACCTATTCCTCTGATGGCTTAGCCACCTGACAAGAGAACATTCCCGTCCCACTGAAACTACTTACCTTCCCTTTTCAACTCTTTCATGATCTTCAGTTTAGTGGATCTTAGTGAATGACATTCAGCCCACTTATGAGGGAGTTAACCCTCACCATCAAGGTGCCTTTCTTTCCTTTAGGAGGAGTAGGAGTCTTTTGCATCAAGCCAAGCGTAATGAAGATGCTTCCAACAAGGGCTCCCAGAGCCCCCAGAAGGGGACATTCTTATGGCTCTGATCCAACTGGAAAACCCTCCAGAGTCCATCCATTTCAAAGACTGTTCTCAAGATGTGCTTGTCTGCTGGCCTGCCTCTTTTGCCTGTTCTGCCCACTATGGAAAATTGTGTTTGTTTAATTATGTCGAATCTTAGGAGGATTTGGCGTCAGCAAGGCATGTGGTGTAACAGCAAGAACACTGTACTGACAGGCCTGGCTCTGACACTGACCCTTCTGGGAACTCACCAGGAGATCACGTGCTTGGCCATCTGGTAGACCTGATTGGACCAGAAGATCCCTAAAACCTTAAGTTTCAACAAGGAGATGATCCTTCTCGGTGTCAACCTTATTGGGTAAATATCTGAGCTCCTCAGAAGTGTGTGTGAGGGGTGAGGGCTGCATCTCATGCACTTTTTTGTACCCTTTTTTAGGCATCAGTGAAAAATGGTCAATGTTTTTAAATGATGCTTATGAAGTGAATGTAGGTGTGCAGATGTGTCATCGAACACAAAAAAAGATGCCCTAAGTGTCCATGATCCCGGGGTACAAGACAGATTTGACCTTTTTAATAAACTCTTCAATTCGGCTAATTGTGTGTTTGCTCTTTATCTTGGGTGGGGGGGAAGGTAAAGAAACAACTCAGTTATTTGAAGGTTTCAGGTCATGGAGACGTCACTGCATGCTGCTTAAAATCTCAAATACTGGCGTTGAAAAGACCGACCTTCCCTCAGGCCCTTCTAAATAAAAACTTCTCTTGAGGTAGGCTCTTCCGAAACATCACATTCAGCAGATTTCTAGGTTTGTGTTAGTAACCCTTGTGAGAGTCAGCAGAAAAGCGATTTTTGTTGTTCTTGCTGTGTGGGGGAAAAGGCTGGTGACCTGTCCTTGGTGGGCATGGCACTCCGTCCCCTGGGCCACTGGTCCTCCATAACACCTGGGCCGACAGGTACATCGACCCGGCACTCATGCAGATGTGAGCTGGGGTGGAGCAGCTGAGGCTCCTACGAGGCCAGCACCTCTGATGCTAACCCAGCTCTGCATGGAGCAGGCTAACACTTCAGGACCCCCTCCAACCCCAACCCACTCCTCTCCTGCTCTCAGCAGGCAGACAAGCAAAGAAACGGAGCCCATCGAGGAGGCGTGTCTTCCTTTTCCTGCATGCACCCCAAACTCTTCCAACCCCACACCTTTCCTTACTCTTGCCCACCTCCCACCCACAGCTCACTCCCCCATCTGTACTCTGGATCCCAACCTCTCCACCTTTACAAGACCCTCACCCCCCCCCTCCACCCACTCATATTCACATGGAAATATACTCAAATCTTTCCCACAGAGAAAAAAGAAACCTCTTCTTCTGCTTCCACTCACTGTAGACACTGCCCCCTGCCCCCCTCCCCTCCCAGTGCAGCATCTTGAAGACGTGTGCCCTGTGCTCACACTGCTTCACCACCTTTTTCTCCCATCTGCTCTTTCCCCTAAAGCTGCTCTCCTGGACGCCACAGATGACTTCCTTGTGGCCGGATCCCGTGGTCCCTTGGCAGCTTTCATCCAGTCAACCTCTTCTGAAGCCTTTGGAAAAATTGTCTTCTTCCTGGTTTCTGGGTCTTTGGCTCTTTGGGCTAATTCTTCTCAATGTCATTGTCAAGGTCCGCATTCTCCAAAGCTCCTTTCAAATGTGTCTGTTCCCAGAGTTCCCACCCTCTCTTGTGCATTTGTTTGTCATCCTGGGCAGTTTTAGTATCTCACCTGCCATGTCAGCATGAGTTCCCATCTGTGGTCTGCTGATTCCTAAGTATGTGTCTCCAGCTGAACTTCTGCCCTGAGCATCCAGTCCACGTCCAACAGCCTCCTGGACATCTCCGTTCAGATGTCCCATGAGAACCTCAAGATCCACCTACAAGATACTGATGACCTCATGTGGCCCCACTGTTCCTGGCTCCCCCTCCTCTTGAACCCCTACCCCGATGCTTGGCTCCACTAGCCAACCCACTACACTCCTCTCCCCATGTTCACTAATCCTGTCTCTTATTGGCTCACACTTTGCCCTGTGCTTCCCAGTCTGTCCTTGCTCTGGTTCAGGGCCTCCTTCACATGAGTTGCTGCAGTGACTCCCCGAACTAGGTCTTGGGATCTCCAGTAGTGCACACTCTCCAATCTTACTCTGTACACCAGGGCCATATGAGTTTTCCTACCATAAATTTTTCATTGAATTACTTATTGCTTAATATCTTTCGATGATTTTCCATTTACAAAATGTACACTCTTCAATTAGCCATGTAAGATCATACATGATCTGGTTCCTGTCTAGATAGACTAGACTACTCTGTCATCTTTATCAACACCACTTAATCACCTCTCTCTCTCTCTCTCTCTCTCTCTCTCTCTCTTTCTCTCTCTCTCCTCTCTCTCCTTCTCTGTGACACACACATACTCTCTCTCTCTCTCTTAGTGTTTCTGCCAGCCTTCAATACTTGCATTGACTATTTTGCCCTCGTGACCTTGCACATGCCTGTTCCTCTACCTGGACCATTAAACGCCCAACTCCCTTATCTGAATAATCCTTGCCCATCTTTCTAAGCACAGCTCAGAGGTCACCTCCAATGGGGTAATTGTCCCTTCTCCTTTCTCACACCCTTAAGCTTGGGAAAGAGACTTAGGCTCCATGACCCTGGAATTGCCCACCTTTGCCTCTGTCATGGCACCTACCACTCTGAATTATAAAGATTTGCTTAGGATCTGCCTCTCCCCCGAGGCTGTGAGCTGCGTGAACACAGGGACCAGGTCTGTAATACAAACACTATTTACACTTCACCCAGATCGCCTCGATCCCTTTTGCTCAGTCCCCTGCCCCCATCTCCTGGCTTCAAGTGTCCAGACGTGTAACTCTTTGGGGGAAGAATTCCTTTTGGCTGCCAGAACTACTTTGTCCACAAGTGAAGGGAGCAGGAAGTGCCTGGGAGTTTATGTCCTGTGGGCGAAGAGACCTTAGCCAGCCCCTGACTGGTGCAGGAGAATGGAATCCAAGCCCCCTTGCCAAAGAGCAGGGGAACCACTCTGCTGGGCTGGACCTTATTGTCCAGTCTCCGTGAGAGGCAAGTCTAAGCCATGAACTTTGCCTGGAAAAGGGTAGCACTTGTGATCAGGATTAACATACATCATTCTGCCTTTTCTGCCCCAGTGCCATGGCTCAGGCAACATCTTAGAGCTCATGGAGTGACACATGTACCAACGTGGGGTCCCACATAACAAAATACTGTCTAGAACCAAGGGACCCACTTATGGCAAAGGAAGTGTGACATTGGGCACATGTTGATGGGATCTACTACTCTTGCTACATCCAGAAGTTACCGGAGAGCATGACAATTGCATCTTAAAGATGCAGCTAAAATGCTGGGTTGGAGGTGACCCCCTGTGAGGCTGGGGTCCTGTGCTTCAGGACACAGCATGTATCTCAAACCAACAGCCATTATACGGTGCTAAGTCCCCAACGGTAAAATACGTGGATCCGGAAATCCAAGTGTGGAAGCAGGAGTGACCTCACTGACCCTCCACCCCCACTGACTCACAAGGAAACATGTGATTTCATTCTTACAACTTTAGGTTGTGTGGATCTAGAGACCCCAGGGGACCAGACAGGAGATATTTCCTCCAGGAGACACAGTAAAAGTCACATTAAACATCAAGCAAGCGCTGCTGCCCAGCCATTCTAGATTCTTTCTGACAGAAGATCAGCAGCTTGAAGGCATCACCATGCTGGCAGGAGTCACTGATCTTCATCATCCCGAGTTTCAACATAACAGGTGCAGAAGGGAGCATGTTAGGCGCCCAGATGATCCCCTGGGGCATCTCTTGGTGCCCCGTGCCCATTCCTAACAGTGCATGAGCCTTAAACGGGATAGTAAACAAGGGCTCCATCTCTTCAGTGAAGGGAATCTAGAAACGGGGTGGCGGAGAAAAGAGATGCTGAACATCGGACACGGCCTGGGGACCAGCTGGTGCAGAACGAGCTATAGTTTGTCCCTCTCACTCTCCTTTTAGAGGGTTTTCCACAGAAATTGAAATCAACCACAATCTTGAAAAAGCCAGGACAGGTTGGAGTGACCTCAATGTGAGTAGATAAAAGCAGGGAGAGGGCTGGACCATAGTGGGCCCTGGTGATGGTCCACCCAGCCCTGCAAATTTGACTCTTTCACATGCCCATCCTCCAGCCTCTGTGCGCCCTTCTTCTAAGGGCAGCACCTATAACTTTCTTCAATGGGCTGCTCTTGAGCTACTGGGATTGCATTTCCTACAAGCACAGAGAGCCCAAATGCCTGGGAGTTAGTATCTCCCTGAAGGGAGCTGAGCCAATGGCTGACAAGGGCAGGAGCTCTGTCACCTTCATATGAAGTAAGATCTGAGCTGCCATTTATGCTCCAAGACTCCACGTGGGATTGGTCTCGAGCTGGGACTTTGCCAGACATCACATCCTTGCTTCTTCCCTCCTGCAACATTTCCTCTCCCACTCCCTTTCTGCTTTCTTCTGAGAGCATTTTAATAAGTCATCTGCATATAAATTCACATCTCATCTAATAGAAGGTCTTATTCTTCATTCTACCCCTATCCATATTCTAGCACCTGGTATGTATTAGATGTTCAATACATACTTGACAGTAAGAGTAGATATTGCAAATGTTAATTCCTTCTTTCTTATTCTCCTTATTAAGGAATATTATTATTCTCCTTATAAATTGTATTAAGATGTCTCTGGAGAGATGCTTATTGAAAGCGATCTGAATTTCTCCATGGATGGTGCAAGTAAATATTGGCCAAAAGTAAATGAGAAACTGTAAGATTAAGTCCTCTTGAAATGCAAAATGCTCTTCTGCACTCTCAAGGGGACATGAGTCAGCCGACGTGAGTCAGCTTTGCAGCTGCTTATTAGCCAAAGGGGAGGCAAATGGGAACCCGCATGAAAGCCCACCGACATTGCACCCAGCACACAGTTAGTGTAGCCTTGTTCCAGGTTGAGCCCTCCCTTTCAGGCCCTCTCCCAGATGAGGAACTGGCAGGATGCTGCCGGAACAGGCACCCGGCGAAGGATATTTTCATCTGGATTGACAGACTGGGGAAAGAGGTAAATCGGTCCACGCTTTGAAGCCAAGAAGAGGAGAGTCATTCAGTTTCTTCAGCAGGGTTGGGCTCAGCTAGGAAGCATCCGTATTTAGCACTATCTTTGATGGCAAAAATCCTTTCCAGGTTTCTAACCTAATGAGGATTAACATGTGGACCAGCAGCAAGGGCTTTCAAAGATAGAAGACAAGATATTTATAGGTCGTACAAGACACATGGAACCGTTGACACCATTTCCCGAAATTCGAGCCTGGCTTCCTTTTAAGGCTCCTTTGTGACCCCCCACTTTGGGGCTGATTCATCCTCCCAGCTCCCTGCTAAGAAGAGCCCACTGTTTCTAACACCCGGGGCCAGGGATTGTTGACTTGTGCTGAGCACAGTATTTCAAAAGAGGGTCAGGAAAAGATGGCATTTCACACAAAGCTAGTCTTTGGACCAAAAATAATAACTATTGGAGACTGTGCTTCATTAAAACCTGCCTCCTTATACAGATGGAGACCACTCTGCCACCATGAACAGACACCACACCCAGGTCTTTTCATCAAGCAGGTAATCTTGGGACGTAATGGAACAGCTCCGAAAGGACTGACTTACTTTTTTCAATCATTCCAAAAATTTTTTGCAGTGACTTACCCAGGCGCACTCATCCTTCAGGAAACTTAAAACAAAGCGGTTAAGAGTGTGAAACCTGGAGGCCAGATTACTGGGTTCACATCTAGGCTGCTCCATGGATAAGCTTGTGACCTTGCAGAAGTTACTTCCCATGTCTGGACTTGCTTACCTGTAAAGCATGGGAAATGACAGTAACTCCTTCCAGGGAGGTTGTGAGTGTGCAATGATTTAATGCCTCTGAAAGGTTTAGAACAGTGCCTGCTACTTGATAGGTTCTCAATCAACTGTAGCAGCTGTGATTAGCTTTTCCTTTTAACCCACTTATTTAAGACCATGTGGGCTGAGCAACACGTGTCAATGGAGAATGTTCCAACAAACATCCCACTCAGTCATCCCAAGCACTGTTTTAACAGTTGGGCTGAAAAGGGTCATTCAGTTATATTTGTGTATGGGTCTAAGGCAACACTCCCAGGGAACTTTTGATTGGATGCATGTCCATGGTACTGGAATCAATTCCTAACCCAACAGCATGTATGTGAGTGTGTTTAATCATGTTTAAATGTTTAAACATGCAGTTCCTTTTCAATTTCATATCATGTTTTCTGCTTCATTGAACCAGTTTGCTTTATAAACTTAATTATATTAACATATATTAAAGAAGAAGGTGGAAGGAGGGGTGGGGGAGAGGAAGGGGAGAGAGCAGAGGTACTAATTAAAACCACTTCTTAAATAATTTCTACCAAAAATGTGTAACTGTTTAACCAACAAACACCTACTCTGTAGCACAGAGAACTATACTCAATATATTATAATAGGGCTTCCCTGGTGGCGCAGTGGTTGAGAGTCCGCCTGCCGATGCAGGGGACGCAGGTTCGTGCCCCGGTCCAGGAAGATCCCACATGCCGCGGAGCAGCCAGGCCCGTGAGCCATGGCCGCTGAGCCTGCGCATCCGGAGCCTGTGCTCCGCAACGGGAGAGGCCACAACAGTGAGAGGCCCACGTACCGCAAAAAAAAAAAAAAAAAAAAAAAAAAAAAAAAATATTATAATAACCTATAAGGGAAAAGAATCTGAAAAAGAATATATATATATATACATATATATATATGTGTGTGTGTGTATATATATATATATATATATATAACTGAATCACTTTGCTGTACACTTGAAACTAACACAACTTTGTAAATCAACTATACTTCAATAAAATTGTTTTAATTTTCAAAGTCAAAAAAATAGAAAAAAATGTATAGAAGTCAGCATTTATAGCTTAAACTTTGAAACAGTTCCATTATCAGTCTAAAAGAAGAATGTTTAAAAATTTTAAATAGTCACTAATATCATGTAGCTACATTGTCTCATTTATTTCTTATTTATTAGATTGAATAAAAGTAATAACAGCAAGTTCTTGTTTCACAAATGTCATATCTTTTTTTTAATAGCCAAATTATATTACCACCTGAGTAAATAAAGGAGACAGTCCGTTTGGACCTGGAGGTGTAGGGAGCTATAACATAAAGGATGCCGTCTTGGAAGACCTCCTTTCTATGGTCTCTACCGAGTCCTGCTGATCCAAGTTTTCCCATCCTTCAACAGCTAGACAGGATTTACCCAGCTTCTAAATTCTACAGAGAGTTTCACTAATATAATCTTTAACAGAACTTTATGAAATTGACAAGAGACTTCACTGGAATTGAACCCATTCCCTTGGATGAAAACATGCAGCCAATTGCTCATGTCCAGCAAGTTTGAAAATTTACATATTGTAGCAGACAGACCCTTAAGGGAACCCCAATGATCCATACCCCCCCCGATATTCACGCCTTTATGGAACCCCTTTCCTTGGAGGGTGGACAGCACCTGTGACTTTCTTCACAAATGGAATGTGACAAATGTGGTGGTTTGTCACTCCCATGATGACGTTACGTGAGACTTCAGCTGGCTAGCAGCCTCACTCACTCGCTGCTGGTCTTGGAGAAGTGACGCGCCGTGTTGTGAACTGTGCCTGGAGAAGGCCACGTGGCAGGGACCTGTGGGAGCCCCGACGAGCTGTGAGCCTCTCCAGGCAACAGTTAGCCCTCCGCCTTACAACTAGGAGAAGTGAGTCCTGCCGGCAACCTGCACAAACTTGGAAGTGGATTGTTCTCCCATGGAGTATTCAGATGAGAGCTCAGCCCCAGTCGATACCTTCCCTGCAGCCTGGTGAGAACACAAAGCAGAAACCCCAGCTACATCAAACCCAAAACCCTGACTCACTGAAACTGTGAGGTCATAAACACATATTATTCTCAGCAGCTAAGTGTGGGTCACTTGTTATGCGATGATAGGTTACTCATACACATATTAAGAAGCCTCAGATGTGTAAAGATGTGGCCATTCTCTCTTCCATAACTGAACTCAGCCTCCATTTCAACTGATAACCAAAAATAAAAACTCAATTCAAGGAAATGGATCACTTCCAGTTTAGAACTCAGTTCAAGGAAATGGATCGCTTCCAGTTTAGAACTCAATTCAAGGAAATAGATGGCTTCCAGTTTAGAACTCAGCCTATTGGCGGTGAGGAGTTATCCAAATGGAGGATTCCCTCCTGTCCCTTCTCTTCTCCCTGTCTTGGTGACAATCGAAGTTCTTGGAAAGGGTGTGGTGTTCTAAGAAGCACACACTTGGTTCAGGACCAGCTGCCTGGGGTGAGGGCTGGCCTCCAGCTCTTGCTGCTGTCTCCACCTGCATGAAACGGCCCTCGTGGTCTTCGAGTAGTCTATGCTGACAGTCACGGCTAAGGTCTGTGGTTCCTGCCACTGTGGCTATGTCCCACTGTTCTGACCTTCTGGGCACTCTGGTCCACCTGTGTGGGACCTGGAGCCTGCCTTGGGGCCTGTCTGGCTAAACACCTCCATCACCTTTAGGTTATCGGCTATACCAGGGCCATGTACTCTGACCCCATCTTAAGAGGCATGCAATGTTCTCAGACCATGCTTATGGGGTTCCTCAAACTTCTGCATGATTCTTGCCTCCTTAGAGTTTTAGCTCTGAAAGGAAACAGAATGTGGGGTGGAGAATCCAGACACCTACCAACAGGTCTGTTCTAACCTCATTGCCTCCTGAGCACCTTGCCTGTTGAGTCCTTCTTTCCCTTTGGAAGCAGTTGAAAAGCTACCCTTGCATTATATTCTGTGTCTTCTCCAGAACTCTGGCTTATTTTATATACTTTGTACTCAGCCCACTAAGTTTTCTCACCAAAACTCACAAATCCTTCTGTCCCTCACCAGAGCCCAGCTCTTGTAAATCAAAAACCCCTTGGTTCTTAGACTTATCTTTATAGTGGCTTTTGAAAGCCAGTTTAGGAACTCAAAGCCAAGAATATGGCCTCTGTTCTGGACATTATCATTCCTTCCATTGAGATCTGGGAGACTGAAAGCTGCCTGAGAAGATAGGGGGAAACCAAGGGAAAATATAAAGACGATCATTTGTCACAATGGCCAGTAATGCACTATGAGGATGTAGTGAGCAGATTATGTTCCCTCCAAAAATATGTTGAAGTCCAATCCTGGTACCTAGGAATGTGACCTTATTTCACAATAGACTTTTTGCAGCTGCAGTCAAATTAAGATGAAGTCATATTCGATTAGGGTGGGCCCTGCTCCAATTTGACTGGCATCCTTGCAAGAGAAAAGACAACATACACACAGGACAAACAGCCATGTGGTGTGGGAGACAGAGATTGGGGTGATGCGTCTACAGGACAAGGAACACCAAGGATTACCAGCATCATCAGAAACTAGGCAAAGACAAAGAGCAGATTCTCTCCTAGAGCCTTCAGAGGGAGCATGGCCCTGCTAACAACTTATTTTCAAACTTCTGACCTCCAGAACTATGAGAGAATAAGGTTCTGTTGTTTAAAGCCACCCAGTTAGTATAACTTGTCCTGGCAGCCCTAGGACACTAATGCAGACAGCTAGACAGGGACTGGTTACCACCATGAAACGACAGCCCACTCCACCTCTCTTCCAAAATCCATGAGTGTATCAGTTATTATCCTTCAGATGCAAGTGGGTGAACGCCAAACCAGTCCTGATTTAAGCAAGAGATTTCGTTGGCTCAAGCGAAATTCGGGGGATGGATCTGATCAGCCTCAGGAGCAGCTGGATCCAGGTGTTCAGTGTTACTGTCACCCTGCAGCTTCCTCTCTTGTCCTTCATCCTTCCAAAGTCAACCTTTCCACTTGGGCTATTGATCCCACTCTTTTGTGTCTTCTTTGCTGTTGTTTCCCAACAACCATCCTTCCTCTTTCTCTGTTCAGCCAATCAATCAACCATGTAACCAATTTTTATCCCGAAAGCTCATTTAGACGAAGCAGTGTTGCACAATGGTTAGGAGCACAGATTATTGGCCGTTCTGCCTCATTAGCTCTGTGTTCTTGACCAAGTTATTAACCTCTCCGTGCCTCATTTGTAAATGGAGATTATAAAAATACCTCACAATGTTGCTTTGAAAATAAAGTTGAAAAACACTTAGTAAACACAATTCAGTGAGTTAATATACATTAAAGGTGGTGAGCAGGGCCTGACATATAATAAATACCATATTTGTACCCCTGTTTGTAGAAGTAGTGGCATACTATGCAAAACCTTTTTAAATTAATAGTAAAACATTTCAAAGCAATCCTGTGACGTAGAGTTGCCATCCCCAGAAGTTATACAAAATGAAGAAAGGGAAGCTCAGAGAGGTTTGGTATCTTGTCCAAGATCACCAAGTTAGCAAGGAGTGTGGCCAAGATTCCAAAATAATTTTTCCACTTCCAAGTGTGGAGATTTCTCACCACACATCCCATCTCTTTCTTTACTTTGGCTGTTTCTCCTCGGTCAACGAAAATACCCAAGTCTTCCTTGTCCTAAAAATATTTTCCCCACCACCCTGCTGGGAACTTATTGTCCCCTGCAGGCCCTAAAGCTTCCATCACCTGTCTTCTCTTGTATTTACTAGGATCTCACAGAAGTAAGAGGCTGACACTCAACACTCCATAGTTCCAATACTTGCTTACATCATAACCCGATACAACCTTGTATTCTTTCTGGCATCCTCCCAAAAATGATCTTTTGAAGGTCAGCAAACAGTCCTTGACGGTCAAATGGGATGGCCTTCCTAAGGCCCAGCCTTCCTGACCGCTCTGTAGAGGGGGGTCGGTTATCCATCTACTCTCCCTTTGAATCCACTCCCCATCTTGGCTCCCCCGGTGTCTTGGTCTGTGCAGGCTTCCATAGCAAAATATCACACACTGGGAGGCTTGAACCATAGTTCTCACAGTTCTGGGGGCTGGGGAGTCCCAGATCAAGGTGCCCATAGATGCAGTTCTTGGTGAGGCCTCTCTTCCTGGCTTGTGGATGGCAGCCTTCTTGCTGTGTCATCACATGGGCTTTCCTGGTGAGTGCACACAGCCTGGAGTCTGGCTTCTCTCCTTCTCCCCCTTCCCCTTTCCCTGTTCCTCCTCGCCTCCTCCTTTTTCTTCTCCTTCTTCCCCTCTAACAGTGGTGCTAACCCATCATGGGGGCTCCTTCCCCATGACCTATCTAAACTGAATCACCTCCCAAAGTCCCCATTTCTCAATACCATCATACTGGGAGTAAGGGCTCCAACATATGAATTTGGGGGGACAGGGACCTTCAGGCCATAACACTAGGCTCTGCTCCCCTCTCATCCACCATCTGGGATTTTGAAGGGTTTTGTGATGTGTGTACCCTCTGTCCCCCGCCAGCCCCACGGCCATCTCCAGTTGGAACCAGAGGTTGCCATTTCTCCAAAGTCATCAGGTCAGTTGGAAAGAAATAAGAAAGACGTCAAGCTCTTAATATCCAAGGGTTTTCTTTCTCCTTTTTAAAGCTATAGCCCAACGAAAAGATAATAAGGTTTTTTAAAATATTGCTTCTCTTAAGAGGGAAAAATACTCTCTTTAGATCAGAAGAGAAAGAGGAAAAGAAAAAGAATTAACTGCATGCAAGGTCTCTGAGAACAAGACAAGAATCCAACACAGCACAAGCCCCAAGAAGAGGAAGCAAGGAAATCTCTGATACGTTTGAGGACCTAAGAGTCGAGGAAACCCAGGCACCAGGGCACCAAGATGGGTGGGAACAGGCATCTGCATGGGATGCTGAGACCAAAGGCACAAGGTAGGCTCACAGAGAGCCCAACCCCTGATATGGATGGAACACAGAGGGATCAGACGTAGTGCAGGCAGTGAGGGAAGAGGGGTCACCATCCTGAGGGAGAGTCACGGGCCCCACCGGCACACGCACCCTGCAGGGGAAGCCACCGCCTGCAGATGCCCGATACCCGCTCTCTGTCAAATCACCACCATGCTAGTCTCTAGAGGGCATGTGCTCCCTTCTGAAGAGAAAGGGAAAAGGAAAGGAAGCTGAGTATTCATCGTGTTTATGTTGAATTAGAAGGACAACATCTCTGCTCCTTGCAGAAAGGGACCTCCAGGGAGGAAATAAGTTCCAAGGCCCATACATTGACCCATGAAGTTCCGGAAGCTGGTTAAACAGTCCCTGCAGGGCATGGCCTTTGTGTCTGGGGCTGACTCCTAAGGTCCACAAGGAGGCAGCGGGGAAGGAAGTGTGTGTACCAGACTGGGGAGAGCCAGGATGGTGGGTCCACAAGTCGGGGCAGGAGTCCACGGGACTGTTAGAACGTGGATGCCTCACCTCGTCGTGGAGGTAAGCATCCCTACCTCAGCGTTATGGGGACGGCCCAGCTCCCAGCACCCGACACTGGTCCAGTGGGACGACAGCAGCCTATTTGTCACATCCACTCACGGCCCCCGGGGGAGGGGGGCACACATGCCATGCAGGGCCACATGGGGTTACACTTGGGGACAAAGTGAACATCCAGGACTGCGGGAGGGGGCTTTGGAGTATCGTGGTGGGGGGGAGTTCCCACAGGAGAATATGGTCAGCCTCTTTGAATAAATCTGCAGGCTGGCAGAGAACTGAAGCCTGCCACCAGCCCTAAGCAGGCCCTGGGATTGTCCCCATGATGGGACAGTGGTTTCGCCAGGGGACTTTGTCAGCAGGAACAGCATGGGGAGGGGAACTTGCAATTGGCCCATCAGAGGCCCGCCTGTGTTTCCCAGGTGCGAGGGCACACATCATTTAGGCCTTACACCAATCTCTTGCACCTCTGGGCCTCCTACTTCAATGACCGGCACGGGGATGTCTTGCAGGAGAAGCTGGCATTCTTTGTAATGGAGCTAAGCCTGCCCCACCCAGGAGTCAGCGAGGCAGAGTCTGCATGTGGGGAGCCACCCAGCTGAGCCCCTCAGACCAGCCACCATAGATGAGAACAATGAACTCAGCAGCGACGGAGCCTGGACCCTGTGCATTGACCTCCCAAGGGCTGAAGGATGGGGCTACTGCTTCTCCATCACCTGCAAAACCTCCTGCAAATGCCCTGTGGCCCATCCTACCCAGACCCTATGCGGGGCAGGGCGGGGGAAGGGGGGAACTCTGGAAATGTAGTTTCAGCTTGGCCAGGTCCACTGGTGAAGCCACTGCAGGGTCCCCCCTTCCTTTCAGGCCCAGGGCAAGTTTCATTCCCTCCAGGGGAAATGCTTTCCTGATCATCTCAGCTGAAAATGCTCCCTTTCTCCACGGAACTCCCCAAACACCCTACCCTTCTCCAGCAGTGCTGTTCATTTTGTGCTGGATGACTATTGTCATTACCTTTCAGCTCCCCTAATAATGATAGTTAAGCCACTGTTGCCAGGTGTTGCCCTATGTCACCTCTAATCCTCCCAGTGGCCCTGAAAGCAAGCATGGGCATCCCCATTTTTCAGGTGAAGAAGCACGACTCAGGAGAGGTGAGAAACTCGCCTTAGGTGGGGTAAGAGAAGGTGGCTGCTGTGCTGAGAATCAAATCCAGGCGGCTCTGATTCTGCCCCCAGGCTCCTAACCCAACTCTCAGCCACCTGAGGGGCAGGACTGTGCTTTATCTGTGTGACTCCCGTGGCAACTAGCTCTGTAGCTTGCACAGGGTAAGAATGCCCTTTGGGTCCATGCAAATCCTTTTCCTGTGTGCGAAGCAAAGCACCCATTTGTATAGGGACCAGAATTGCAATTGGCAAATCCTCACAACACGGTGCAGTCATTATTGGTGGACGCTCCCTACTTATGTGGCCTCAAACTATCCTGATGAGGCTTCCCTTGTGTTGGGTCTGGGCCCCCCAGCAAGCCTCAGGCTCCTGGCGCCCTGTCCTGTGCACACATCCCCTCGTTGGAGGCACTCACCGGCCCCCGAGGACGGTGTTAGTACCCCCATTTTACATGGAAGGAAACTGAGGCTTGCAGACAGTCGCTTGCCCAAGGGCAGAGATGCTAAGCCCGGAAGGTGAGACTTCAGGCAGCCGGAACTCCCTATCTCCCTCCCGGGGCTGCTCTGGTTCCTGATTCCCATCCCAGGTGGGAGGGGGCTTCACTCCACACCACCCACCAAGCTCCAACTTGCTTCTCGTCAGCCTTCTCTCCTCCGGGCACCTTGGCTCACACCTTCCACGGCTGCCAACGCTGTCTTCTCTAGCCTCAGCCTCCTCTCATTTCTGTCCCTTCCTGCTCACCAGCCATCCCTGCAGGAGGCCATCGTCTGCATGAATAAGAGGTGACCGTTCTCCCAACGGGGTGATGCTCCCAACCGACCCCTTGGACAGCAATCTCCCTCCACTCTTTCCTTCACATTCCCGAAAAACCCATCCTCCTGAAACTGTAATATGATCGAATAACTCCTCCGCTTACATCCTTGGTGTCTCCCCAGTGCCCCTGGATGTGGCGTTCGAAGCCCCCTGCCCGGGCTCAGCTCCCCACCCCACCTTGTGTCAGTGACTCCAGAGCTTTCCACACTCCTCCATGCCCCAGGGCTTTTGCTCAGGCTCATCCCTTCATCGGGAACGCTTTGCTACATTCTTCTCTTACCTAGCCTTCAGAATTCCCTTCAGGTGTCACCCGCTGAGCCTACAGCTGGGAAGATGCTCCCAGATACCCTGGGAAACCTCCCTCAAGGCCACGATCACCCTGACCTCTCGTGATCTGTCCATTTGTCTGCTCCTCCCATCAGGCTGTGAGCTTCTAGGACCGAGGGGCTCATCCTTTCACCTTGGGAGCCCAGCCAGCCTCGTTCAGGGCCTGGTGCAGAGTAGGGTCTCAGCAAAGGTTTGTGGGATAAAAATAACAATAAAACAGCTGTGGCAGATTGAGTCCTTATTGTGTCAGGCACCCAGAAAGCCTTTCCTAGGCACGATCTCATGATCCTCCTGACAATCCTACGAGAACAGCAATCTTTCTTTTACAGACGCTGAAATGGAGGCACAGAGAGCTCTAGTAACTTCTCCAACACTCTAAGTGGCTGAAGTAAGGGTTGTGTTTCCACGGCCTGGAGTCCTGGCCACCACAGTGTTTCCCTCAGTGCAAGGTCTGATCAGCCACCCGAGACCTTTGGCAGATGGGCAACTGTGCTCTCAGGGAAAAGCAAGGGTTAAAGGACCTAAAATAAGCTGCCCTATGGGCTCTTTGAAGACAGCAGAGTGTCATCTAATGAGGTAGATTTTTCGGGATATGAATTATAGACGTTAGCCAGCTAGGTTTGGGTTTAGTGATGAACTTATGGGGGTCTTTTCAGCCTTGAAGAACATCAACAGCTTAATGAACAAGAAAAGGCAGTGTGTATTTAACAGAGCCTGGGGTTGATAGAAAGGATATCCAGGCCAATTTTATTGAGGAAGGAATAGATGATCAAAGGTTTCCCAGAAGCAGGACTGATGTGCTCTGGAAACACTGCCCCCTCCTCGCTTTGGAGGCTGCATGGCTGCCTGGGGTACCAGCTCCCCACTGCAGGAGAGGTGGTTCACAGACACATCCTTGGGAGTCAATAAAGTCTTTTTTGTTGTTGCTATTTTCCTGAAAGATTTAAAGGTTTATTATTAGAAGGAAAACAAATTTGACGCTGTAAACAATTTCAAGACTCTCCCATGAAAAGGAAAGTTCTCTCACGGTAGTAAGCGATGGCTATTTTTAATGAAAGTTTCACTGCTAATGTTTCATGACGTTCAAGTAACTATTCAAGTTGATATTTTCAGCTGAAGGATGCTTTGGGGTTGAGGCCCACATAAGCAATTTGTGGAAGACCTAGACTTGTTTTGTCCAAATACCTCCTGTGTAATAGGGATTTTTTAATGTGTTTACTTTTTTTTTCCTTTTTACCTTGGGTCTTGGATTGATTAAGCTCTCTCAAAGGTTGGCAAGCCCTCTGTTTCTTCTTCCAACTACTCAGAACTGTTTGTCCTCCACATTCGAGGTACCACCATCACTTCCCACACCCGATCCATCACAGAGGTGGAGCTCATGTTATCTTGGGTACCATGAGAGGTCACTGGGATGCTACATCCTCCCTGTTCCTTCCTGCAGACTCAAGTCAGGAGTATGTATAAGTTCACAGATGTCAACAAGGATGCCTTCATGGAAACCTTATGAAATACTCTCAGAATAAATTAGTAATAATAAAAAAGAATCCAATTAATGGTACATGTGAAAATATTGCATGTACCAATGTCAGGTTTTCTTATCATCAGCATCAATATTTTGAAAAGTGCATATCTTGAGATGCAGCAAGAAAATTTTAGGGTTTGTTGTACAAATGTAAGTGACCATAAGTGATTTAAGTAAGTGGGCACTAAACCATGAAACAGTAACAGCCGACCTTGTCCCTTCCCCCACTCTGGGTGCTGCAGGCCGGGGACCTTCGATGATTTAGCACCCACATCCCTCTCTATGGGTACCAAATGATGGGTGGCCTTGTGAAGACATTGTGAGATCAGATGAGTTGACCAAAGTCATACCCACGAATAAGCTAGCTACCCAGCAGAGATTGGAACCCATGTCTGGCTGACTCTAGTTTTTGCTTTTGTCTGCTCCAAAGCCAGAGTGGATTATAGAATCCATCAACTGAAATGATGAGGAGAAAACAAGAGCAATTCCTGGGAAGAAGCAGACAAGAACTGCAGCCGGTTATGTGGAATTTGCACTGGTGGCGATGGGGGAGAGAAAACCGCACACTTAGTCACTTTGGGGACCTCTGCCTTAGCCCAGATGGGAGTGGAAGTCTAATTCATGAACACTGTATTTTAAAGTCAGTACCTTGAGCAATAACTCCTGAACGGATGAGGGCTTTGCTGCCTTTTTTTTTTAATCAGCCCGGACACAAGTAGTTGTCCATCCGATGTAGTTCAGTGAAGGGCCAGAAAGAGCAGCAGAGATGCCACAGAACCAGATGAGGGGAAAGGAGAGAGTCGTGCAAGGATGGGACAGAGACGGAGTCACTCAGGTTTTCCCAACATTTAGAGGAGAGCTGATTCATGCTCAGTACCAGAACCAGACTGTTATGATCACATAGGGGTTCTGAGTTTTATGTGCACGTTACAGCTAATGTTTCCTGCTTATTAAACTCTGTACACATTTTCCATAGTGTAGTTTTGGTCTTTCTCAGCCATTTCCTTGGAGGTCTCCATGAGACACTGTTGAAAGATCGTTTCCAAGAAGACTAAGGGAGTTGCAGAACAGGACACCCTGGCTACCATGTGCAGATTCTGGGCCCCAGAATATGTAGGTCAGGGAACTCTCCCCTACTGGCGTGTCTGAAGGGAGCCTACCCTTGGTTGGATCTGCCAAAGGTCATACATTTGTCCATAAAATGAAATGAAAGAAATGGAGGTATCCATCAATCATGGATCCCTTCAAATACATCAAAGTTTGCCCGATAAAAAAGGATTCAAGGAAATGCCTGAATAATCTAAGCTTCTAAAACTAGTTTGGGCTGCTGCTCCTTTCAATCAATCAAGAAATATTTTTAAATACCTATTAAAGTTCTAGTATTTTCTAGTCAATTAAAAGGAGAATATAAGTCTTAGCTGATGTGATTCTCACCTTCAAATATTTTACCATCTGGTTCAAGAAACAAAACCAATACTGTTGACAGACCACATAGGACAAAACAGATTAAACTTAGTGCCAAACTGAGTATCCAGAAAGAAGGACAATAAAGTCAGCCTAATCATGGGAGGCTTAAGGAGGTGGTTATCTCTGTCTTAGAGGGAGAAAAGATGGAGAGTGCAAAGAGAGGGTGTATGAAGGGAAAGAATTAGACGAGAGAGGAATGGGGTATGTGTAATGTTTTCTCAGCATTATTTTTTTTTAACAGACATGTTCATATTTTATTAGTTTAATACGGGTGGCGGAAGCAACGAAAATCAAAACAATGGTACAACAAATTATTCAAAAGGAATATTCATCAAACAACATTACTGAAACGAAATGAACATGATTTAATATTTTCAAATTAGTTTCAGTATCTGAGACACGCAACTATTAGCAGAAGAACTTTTGTTCCAGGATTTCATCTCCTGTATGGTTCATATTTCCCCTAAATTTGGCAATAATGTCTTACACACAGTGGACCCTTAGTGAAAACTGATGTGTAAGAGGCTATGGTTTAAGCTCGTAAGCTAAAGTGAGCTGCTTTCCCAGAAAAATACTCCAGGAAAACTACATTTGTGTCTAAGGTCATCTAATTATCAATTGATGTTGTGAAGGCTTAAAATTAGCAGTCTTTTTTTTTTTTTTAACATCTTTATTGGGGTATAATTGCTTTACATTGGTGTGTTAGTTTCTGCTTTATAACAAAGTGAATCAGTCATACATAAACATATGTTCCCATATGTCTTCCCTTTTGCGTCTCCCTCCCTCCCACCCTCCCTATCCCACCCCTCCAGGCTGTCACAAAGCACCGAGCCAATATCCCTGTGCCATGCGGCTGCTTCCCACTAGCTATCTACCTTACTACGTTTGTTAGTGTGTATATGCCCATGACTCTCTCTCGCCCTGTCACAGCTCACCCTTCCCCCTCCCCATAACCTCAAGTCCGTTCTCTAGGAGGTCTGCGTCTTTATTCCTGCTTTACCCCTATGTTCTTCATGACATTTTTTTTCTTAAATTCCATATATATGTGTTAGCATACGGTATTTGTCTTTTTCTTTCTGACTTACTTCACTCTGTATGTAGCAGTCTTTTTAATGTTAATTCTAGCAAGTATCTAACTGAACCTTAGCAAGCTCACTGATTTTATAACTTTCATTAGCGGCAAACTCCACATATTAACTAGACTCATAAACACACATGCATTTCTTTTTCCCCTTTTAAAATCATCTACCTGTTAACTTTATCAAATTCTCTAAACTTTTATTATTTGGGTAAGTAATATTACATGGGGAAATAATCTCTCTATGTGTTTTCTCATCTTTAAAATGAAGGCATCATCCTTATCAGTCCTACGCGATTTCTGTGGGAAGGAAATTTATATAGAGCGTGTTTCCATTCAAGAGTGATGATGAAGGTAAAAAATATGGGGTTCACATGAGGGTGACTCTCTGCAACCAGTCAGGAGGTTCACCTGAAAGCCTCCCTCTGTCTCCTGAGGAGACTCTGGGCTTCACCACACCAACTCTGCCCTCAAGTCCCCGCTGGCTTTCTTCAGGGTCAGGAGAGGAGTCCATGGGCTCTTCCATGAACACAGCTTCCGTACCACCTCCTCTCACTCTCCCCAGCCCACATCGGGCAGCACTCCTCCTCCCTGAAGACCATGAGGGGGTCTTCAAGACAGGGCACCTGGGGCCACTTAAACCCCTGCCGTTGGACGTGGCAAGAATCCAGCAGTTCCCTGTGGGAGGGGGAGGTGTGACCTGCTCTGTGGGGAGAAGAAACTTGAACCAAGGTTGACAGGGATAATTGCAAAGGAACAACATGGAATCTTGGGGACCAGAGGGAGACTGTTTGAAGAATCAAAGGGACTGAGAAAGAACAGATTCTGGCCAGGAGCTGACTCAGGGGGCTGCTCCCTGGAGGAAGGGAGATCTCCTAGCAGAGTTGGGAAGGGCAGAGATTGGAAAAAAATCAAACTTCAGGTTCCTGTTCATCATCCTAATGAGCTGACACTTCACAAGAAGCCAAGTCCACCAGCATCTCTGAGTAGATTTATATGTTCAAACTCCCAAAAGTTAGAATTTTCAACTTGTACATCAACCTGTGTTTCGAGCTTAGTCAATCCCTTTACAGGTGTTTCTTATCAAGGAATAAGAATGAATATGTAGCAAATTATTAGCTTGAGAGTAGAGGCACAAGGCATATTATTCATGAAGCTATTTTCTTTTTTCCCTTGCTGTGGCCCTAAGAAGTTCTAAGGTGACAGCGAAAACCATTCTCTCTCCTTCACTGCAACCTCCATTTCAGTTGAGTGAAAAGTCTCCCACAATGGTTGTTTTGGCAAACACTACTTTTACTTAACAAAGACACCTGAAATGTATAGGCAAAAGCCATATTTACATAAAGAACTATTCTTTAAACTCAACTACTTGCTACAAAGCAGGTTTCAGGACCTATCATTTCAGTTAATTTGATTCTGGGATAATTACTTAAATGGGAGCATCATTATAGCCCAAGTATTCAGAAAGTCTCAATTACCTATTTTTTAAAAGTTCACATAAAATTGTTAGGATCTTTAGAATTATTTTTCACTTATATTTTATTTTTTATGCCTAAAGTTGCAATTTATTCAATAATGCCCTGGCACCCTAAAAACATTAATGAGCATGTTCAAAGCCTCCTGTGAGTGCCATTCATATTAGACCCCAATAAATTGCTCCAAGCATCCTGCTATTTCGTTTTGGCCAACAGCAAAGGGGACCCTTTCTTGTGTGAGCTTCCTTCTCATAATCTCCGCTTCACAGTGAGAGAAGCAAAGTAAAAGGAGTCGAATTACTTTGCTCAAGGTCATGAAGCAAGTGAATCCAAAGGTGGAATGAACATTCTCTTGGTCTTCTTGCCAAAGCCCACACAGATGGCTTCCTAACATGGTGGGGAGCATGACGGCTCATCACCTTTATTCCTCCAAGATCAAGTGCATGGAGAAGCCACATAGACAGGGCCTCCTCTTCTTGAGCTGTGTCTCTGGACAATAGGCAGTCACTTTGTAAAAGTGAATCAACTGCCCAAGCTTTTCAGTTTTTTCTTTATGAAACTTGCCAACTCCCAGTGTGAGCTAAAGAACATTGTTAACAAAACATCAGTGCTTTTCTGCTTTACAGTTTAATTTCAGTGTTGATGCTGCCCATACTCCCTCACCACACACAGAAACACAGGGAAATCTTTTACAAGCCTGCCATGTAACACAGCTATGGGTCTGAGCAGGTCTGGAGTGGAGGAAACCGGTCTTTCCACTTCTGATGGCAACTCTCTGGAGATCAACCAGCTTGGTAGCTGTCTTTTAGGCCTCTAACCTGATCCCTACAAACCAAAACCCATTCTAAATTTTATTTTTTTTATTCTTATCAACAAAGACACATGACCACTGCAAACCCAACCTCAAAATCCCAAGCTCAGAAAATTTTCAGTTTTTCTTAGAGGACTTTACCTTCTGGTAATAAACCTTCTAAAAGCCAAGAAGACAAGTGAGTACCTGCGAGGATGATAGAGTGTCCTGGGTTGTCTTGTGTCCTCCAAAAGGATGTGTTGAAGTCCCAACCCCTGAACACCTGAACATGTGACCTTACTTGGAAATAGGGTCTTTGCAGATGTCATCAAGTTAAGATGCAGTCCCAATGAATTAGAGTAGACCCTAAATTTAATGACTGGTATCCTTTTAAGGAAAGTAACATTTGGACAGATAGACACATGGGAAGAATACCGTGTAATGACAGAGGCAGAGATTGTAGAAATGTAGCCACAAACAAAAGAATGCCAAAGATCAACAACCACCACCAGCAGCTGGGAAGAGGCAAGAAATGTTTCACCCAGAATCTCAGAGGGAACATCACCTTCCCAATACCTTAATGTCAGGCTTCTAGCCTCCAGAACTGTTAGTGAATAAATATCTGTTGTTTAAACCACCCAGTTTGTGACAGCAGCCCTAGGAAACTAATACAAGTTTGCATAGGGTCTAGGTTATTGTTTGTTGGTTGGTTGAAGTTTGCTCATTAAAAAATCCATATTTCAGAGGCTTAAAACCTCACTGACATCTCCATTCTCCTTTGCTGAAGCTCATAAAGGAGGGTAAATGTGATCTTAAGAACCCCTCCCAACAGACCCATATTTTGTCTTCTTCAGCTCAAGGCTGCAGAGGGTCTCATCTAGAAAGAGAAGGGACATCTGGACCCACTGACCCCACTGCATATCTGGGTCCTGGCCACAGGGCATCCCTGGCATTTGCTTGGTCAACAGAAGAACCACCTGAAAATGTCAGGATTTTGAAAACCCAATATGTGCTTCAGGGCAGCAATGGATAATGAAAACAGCACATCAAGCAAAACTCCTTGAAGCTTTTGCAGGAGACATGCATCGGAGCACGGACACTAAAATTGCAATGAAAGATGTCTCCAAATTTGGTCAACCCAGATAGAGTATGGCTAGAAGTTGGAACACAGGGCCAAGTGTCAGAAATATTGGCGTCCCTATTTCCATCTCCTTGCTTCTTCACAGAGCATCTATCCATGAGTCATCCTAGCCTATGTGGACTCCAGTAACCCCAGTATAACTACATTTAACTCCACATTAACCTGAAGTGTTTATGGAAAGCAAAGAGTCACACTGGACTAAAGTGATTTGAGGTCCTCAGAATTGGAGGAGAAGAAAGGCATATTCTGAATATATGGTTCTTTAAAATTCTCACATTTGTATTTCAAGTGAGAAGATGCTGAGGGGAATAATGATGCTGAATATGACATTAATTCTGAGCAGTCACCCTGGGATAATTGTTATTAATAGTCATGCTTGATCTCCAGCCCTGTAACATCCTTCATGTGGGCTGGATTCCAGCTGGCTACGTAGCTCAGAGCATCCCAAAACCTCGACTCTAAAGCCAAGCACTTGTAGCAATCTGATTAGACAAGAAAAAAATAAACCAATTAAAGCAAAACTGCTCTGAGACAACCTGAAAATTGGAAGTACAGCTTGCCTATAAAAATCTGGGAAGAAGGACTGATTTCATTTAGGGCTCCAAATTGCCAGGGACCAAAGGAGGTCAGAGCACAGATGCAAATGTAAATCTTCCATGTTGGAGAAGGAAGAGCTAGTGGAAAGACAGGCTCTTCTGGATCTAATTCATAGCAGCCTGAGATGATTGCAGAAACCAAAGTAATGGCCAAGTGCCATTATGGGTGGAATTGTGGGCTCCCCAAGGAAGACATGTTGGATCCCCAACTCCTGGGACCCCAGAATGAACTTTATTTAAAGATAGAGTCTTTACAGAGGTAATCAAGGTAAAATGAGGTCATCAAGGTGACTCAAATCCAATATGACTGATGTCCTTATAAGAAGGGGAAATTTGGACACAGATAGGCACATAGGAAGATAGTGAAGACCCAGGGAGAAGACGAGCATCTGCAAGCCAAGGAGAGAGGCCTGGGACAGATCCTTCCCTCACAGCCTTAAAAGAACTAACCCTGCCCACACCTTGATCTCAGACTTCCCACCTTCAGAACTGAGAGACAATAAATTTCTATTGTCTAAGCCACCAAATCTGGTAATTTTTTACCACAATTTTGCTTTGTTATTGAACTAATACAAATGTCATCTCCAAAACCATCAATTACTTCCATTAACTAGAATGATTTTTCTGTCTTATGTTTTTAGGAGGAAAAAGAAATCATACGAAAACAAGTCAATATCATTGATTGAGTCTTCTGTATTACTATACTTAGTGCTTATTCTACCAGGCACGTTCTGAGCACTATATAAATATGAAGTCATGAATTCCACAGGGTACCTCTATGAGTCAGGGATGATTATCATCATCTCTAGTCTGTGGATGAGGAAATTTAAGCCTAGAGAGGTCAAGGGACTTGCTCAAGGTCACAGAGATGGGATGCACACCCAGCAGCACCCCAGCATCAATGGCCTTGACCACATGGCTACCCTGCCTGTTTTAAACTCCCATCCTTCTGGCCAGTAACTTTGCTGCGGTCTGACAGCTCCAGTCCTGCCCCACACAGTTCTCAACATTCAGCTTGGGGATTTGGGAAAACTACAAGACCCCACCCTGTGTCACTCAAACAAAAGCCCCCCAGGGGAAGAGCATTTAATTCAAACAGTTCTGTTAAATTAACAGCATCTGGGTTTCAAAGTGAACATAGCACCAACAGCACCCAATGCTGAGCAGATCTTGTCTTTGCCCCTTTTCCCCAGCATCATGGGAGGGCAACATCACATCCAGTCAGGAAGTTGAGACCCCAGTTCTGCTCCCTGCCTACTCATAAATTCCAGGGTGGACAGAGAAGTAGGAACAGCTTCTGTTAGGAGGCAGAACAGGGCTGCGCTCCCCCACATGTCCACTCCTCTTGTCCTGAACCCTGACCCGTACCTGGCCAGGTGGTCTGGGGGTTTTCCACCCCCTGCAGCTAATGAGGCAGCTGAGTGAGGCTGGGGAGCTGCTCGTCAATGTCAAAACAAAAGGTGCACATCTAATTTGCTTGCAGTCATGCCCAGATCAAAGACCATCCTCCCCTCCAGATAAATGACTGAAGGAATGGTTCAGCATCCCTGGGAGTCAAATGTGCAGAACCTGGGATTTCTGGATGAACCGCAAAATGTGAACTAACTCACCGTGAGCATTCCTCCTTGGCCCTTCTCTGGGAGCTCATAGCACAAGGCCCTAACGGGTTTCCATTCATTAAAATTAATTTATCAGCCAAAATTAAAATGGGGTTGCTGATGTAAAGTAGAAATGCTTGTTACATAGGCAGGCATTCAGAATATTATGGAAGCGTGAGCCAGGTGAGAAGTGATGCCATAGGGCAGAAAGAAGCTGGCCCAGGGGCAGGGATGCCCCTCCACAGGAGCTGTCTGTGGCCACTGGACAAAGCAGGGTCTTCTCCACCCAAGGTGAATTCCAGTCCAATGGAAAACCTGACTTCTCTCAACCAACTCTTGGCAGAGGGTTTGTAAACCTGGCAGTTTGACTCAGTGCTTCTCAGACTTGAGTGCATCAGTATCACCTGGGGGATTTCTGGTCCCCATCCCACAGTGTCTGGTTCAGCATTTGCTAAGAAGAGCCCAGGTGATGCTGATGCTCTGGGCCAAGCACCCCACTTTGATAACCACTGGTTTGGGTAGAATTGGCAGAAGAGAGAGGAGGTGGGCATACTATCGCCTCAGCAGCAGGTTGAGGACACCTGAGAGGGCATGTGAGGCAAGGTGTGCATTGCTTGGAGGCAGATGGCCATTCCGACTTATTAGTTGGTGGCCCCTCCTCCCACATGGTGAGCTCCATCTTTACACCTCCTCATGCAGCTGTTCAAACATGCCCAACATATTTACTGGCTGCACACCTTGGGTACAGGTCCTGACCTCTCTGAGCCTCTGTTTTTACATCTAACATCAATGAAATAACACCTGTGAAATACTCAGCCCAGCGCCTGGCACATAGGAAACCCTAATACATTTTAGAGTCATTATTATTATTATCAGTTATTAACTATTAATGAACAATGACGACACATACCAACTGCTGCAGCTACAGGTGCACTCAGCCATCTTCTGACCCCAAACCACCATCTGCTTTATCTGAAAAGCAGACACACTTCCAGAGACCAGTGGATGAACCTGATAGCACATCTCCATCTGCTTCAGAGAGCTCTGCCCTTCAATGAAGTTTCCAGAGACATGTTTCATTATAAAAGCAGGAAGCCCTGTTTTGACCCAGGGATCGTCAGGCTACCACCAAAAATCTCTACTCTCTGACATTGCCTATACCCACAGCCACCTGGGATTCTAAGACTTATTTACTTGAGCAGGAGGTAGAGAAAAATATATGAAATTATAGCGACAGTATTTACAATCCCTTTCCCCCCTCACTACTTGCTATGCGTTGAATTGTATTCCTATATTGAAGTCCTAGCTTCCAGTACCTCACCATGTGCCCTTATTTGGAAATAGGGTCTTGCAGATATAACTAGTTAAGATGAGGTCATATTAGAGTAGGGTGGCCCCTCTTCCAATATGAACTGGTGTCCTTATATAAAAGGGAAAATTGGACACAAACATGTACACAGGAAAGATGAAGGTGGGATCAGAGGTATAGATCACTGCCTTAAACTAAAACACTAGCCAAAGTGATGGAAGTTCTACAACAATATTTAAGAGTCAAAATAGGAGGAATTGGGTGATTGAGCACTTGAGAGGTGAAGAAGAGAGAAAAATTAGCATGCCCTACAGGGTTATTGAAAGAATGATGGCTCCATAAAATGATATATCAATAGGAGGAGTAGGAGGAATTTTAGCAAGGGAACGTTTGTGTCTGTGGCCATGTTTGTTTGAGGTGTCCAGATGCCTCTAGGTCCAGGAAGCAACTGTGCCTCAGAGTTTGAAGGTAAAGAGAGAAGTCCAGGCTGGAGATGGAGTCTGAGCATCAACAGCAAATAGACTGCATTTGAAGACCTACGAAGGGACAGGATCTTCCAGGAGAAGTACATAAAGTGGAAATAGAAGTGGGATTACTTTCACAGGGTGACTGGAAAAGAAAGATCAGAGAGCAGAAGAGAGAAGAACAGTAAATGAGGTACTAGGGGAACCAGGAGAGTTGAGCATCCCCATAGCCAAGGGAGAGAGTTTCCAAAAGAAGGAGCAAGAAGAGGGTAAAAGCCAGCAAATAGGCTGAGAAGGGAATTGGAGGGACACAGCCACCTGAGGACCACCAGGAAGCCCGCCTTCAGACAAGGGGAGATGCAGAGCCAGAGGGCGCGGGCTGAGACCCATGTATGGGGGGACTACAATACTTGGAGGAGTCCAAGTATTAAGGGAATGGTAGGCTTTTATTTCCATCTAAATGAAAAATGTGTCATTTTTAAAGATAACATCAGCTTGGATCCTGATTCATGTTTCAAAATCTCCATAAACGGGCTTCCCTGGTGGCGCAGTGGTTGAGAGTCCGCCTGCCGATGCAGGGGACACGGGTTCGGCCCCTGGTCCGGGAAGATCCCCTTGGTGGTGTGTGTGCAGGGATCATGGGCAGGACCCTGCTTTTTTTCCGCAACACCTCAGAAGTGGCAGTTGGGTTCCTGGTCTTTTTGTATCTTGTTGTCCATAATTTTCCCCAACTGTGCATGCACACAGGTATTTTTAGTCCCTTATAGTTTCTTTGTATCTGTTGCTCAAGGAGACATTTGTCCAGGTGCAAGCACTGCAGCAAAGGGCCCCAGGTCCCAGGTCCCAGCCTGTCTCAGTTTGTCAACACGGGAAGACCCTACATCCACCAGAAGCAACACAAGTGTCCACTCTGTGGTGGGGGGCAGTGGGTGTTTATTGTACATGTGGAAATGGACCAGGAAACAGGGGAGTTTCATTCTCATCCTGGCTCAGCCACTGAGGAGGCTGTGTCACCCCTGGCTGGAATAGGCGTTTAACTGACTTTGGACCTCATTTTTCTGGCTTGTAATGTGAGGTTTTTGGACTAGCAAATCTCTACCTTCCTTACCAGTTCTACAAGATTCATATATTTGGAGTTTCAACTGTAAAGGTATGGTAGGTGCCCCAGTGGGTCCCCCAGAGCCCCCAGCTGCTGGGACTGTTGGTGGCTGAAGGGTCTCAGAGGCATCCAGCTGATATATGCCCTCTCCAGCAGTCTTGCCCCTCCCTGGGGCAGCACACACCCAGTGACAGGTCAATACAGGGCAGTGTGAGCACAATCCCCTCCCCAGGGCTCTAGAGATCAAGGAGTCTCACCCTCCCCCTCTGCCCACCCATAGAAAATGCCTCTCAAAAGCAGACTGCAGTGCTGCAGTGACTAGAGTTCAAGGGATGCACTGAGCCAGCCACTGCCTGAACTTGGGAGTAAGGAAGATGGACCGCCACATTCCACAGGGATGTGGTCTGTCCACAGAATGCCCAGCCCTTCCGCACCCCTTTCTGCTCCTTCTTACCCCTCCTAGGCAATCTTTTCCTCCCTCAGTGGGTTCCAGGGTCCAAGGTTCAGAGACTTGGAGAGTTTCAGCTCTCAGATAGGAGTTCCCCGACATTCCATGGGTGCCAACATCCCTGAGTATTTCTTTCCCACCCCCACCCACACACCCAACCACGTGGTCACCTCTTGAAAGATGTGGCAGCTGAAAACGTGATCACATTCCAAGCAGAGATCAGCAAACATCCCAGGTCAGACACCTGAGGGTTCAGGGGAGACAGCCTCGGAGATCTCAGGGACCAGTACCTCTCCCATCACAGGCACTGGAAGAAAAGCTGGGTGGGACCCGATTTGTGTGTTGGAGGAGACCGAATTTTCCACCCCTAATTACAATGCAAGAGACCAGGCACCAGCTGTGAGGCTCTGGGGACAGATGGGAGGAGAGCGTTCTGAGTGGGGTGATTCAGGAGGCTTCCTCTGGGGGGAACAGGATTGAGTCAACAGAGATTCCAGAAAGAGGAACTAGATGAGGAACCAGTATGGAAAAGGCTCAGAGGGGAAAAGTACAGCGTGTGTGTGTGTGGGTGGTGTGTGTGGGTGGTGTGTGTAGAAGCCAGTCAGAGCTTTGGCTGGAAAGGTCAGAGCGACCTTGATCATGGAGTAACAGGGCTTCTGCTAAAAGGCGGGATTGTATCTTAGGGGCCACGGAAGTGTCTGAGCCGAGGAATGTGATCCAATCAATTGGATTCATGCTCCTGAGAGACAAAATGACAGCCGGTGGTGGATGGATGGGGCCGGGAGTGGGGGTGGGGGGGCGGGAGGGCAGTGTGATGATAATCTTGTCTGAGGTAGGGAGAGCCTAACTCAGACATGGCATTTGGGGGTCGATTGGAGGAGAGGCTATGAGAGACAATAGGGAGGCAGCGTACCCCAAAATCAAAAGAAACACAATCCATGACTGGGTAAAGGAGGGACAGAGAGGGGTCTGGAGGACCGGCTGGGTTTGAGTCATATGATACCATTGCCAGGTGGAGAACATGGGATTAGAGTGAGGATCTTAACTTCAGGGAGTGAAGGAGGCAGAAGAGCCCTGGGATTAAAAGCCTGCATTTTGGCGACTGGAGCTGAACCTGACCTCTATATCCATTAGCTATAACCTTGGCTACTTCCAGTCTCACGGTTCTTCCAGCTCTTCATATGCAAAAACGGGAGACACTCAAGGATGTACCTCGAAGACCACTGCCAACATCACGCAGCATCGTTCAAGGCCAAGCCCTTGAACAATGCCTGGCCCAGGTATGCGCTCACCAAGTGCAGGCTCTTCTCTGAGGAAGGGGTCCCAGGCACCACTTTACAAATCTGGTGAAATCTATGTATCCTCTCCCCAGAAAATGCACATGGACCTCCAGTAGCCATCCCTGGACTCCAAAAGTGCCCATGGATCTGGGCTAAAAAGGCCCAGGCTCCTTGGAGGTGTCCTATAGGCATTTGGAATTCCAGAGACTAGTCAGGGCCAGAGAAGAGTATTTGGGAGTCAGCAGCTTATTTTTGTACACACTTGTGAGCATCAGAGACAATGTCAGGGAACAGGAAATATCCTGAGCTGGGCAGGAACTCAGAAGGAGGAATTCCCTCCCCTGGCAGGGAAAGGGGCCAGGGAACGGTCAGCAAAGTGACGAAGACGAAGCCCCCAAAAGCAGGGAACTGCACACAGCCCTGGACCACCCAAATTTTAGTCATTGCTAGGTGACGTCAGGAATGCAAACCAACACAATGAAAGGTCATACGGCAACCATTTCAAATTTCACTGAGCTGTGCTGTACCATCAGATTCTTCTGTCTTACTTAGACTCTCTATAATTTGTCTACCTTATTTCTCCAGCCGTTCAATTTAAATGTGTCCCTTTGTGTCCTCTCTGAAAATTGTATTTCCCAAACCATGGTACACATTTAGAAATAAGATTATTTTTATGTTTTACGAATTTGTTTATGAGAGGTTTTACAAGCACACTGAAATAGCATTTAGTTGTGTACTTTTAGTAAACTGACTTTATTGAAAAGAACAAAATGACATGAAACCATGGGGATTCTGGAAAATCCCATACATGAAAAGTCCCTCCCATCTGATCCTCAGATCTGGAGGATTCCAGCGGCTGCAGTTGACGGGGAGAGACCAATGGCCCAATACATTATGTTTCCTGCCCCCCTTTTGGCCTCAGTTTCAGAGAACAAAGTGGGAAGAAGGAGGAAAGGACAGAGGGAGAGAGGAAGGAAGGAAGGGAGGAAAGAAGGAAGGAAGGAAGGAAGGAAGGAAGGAAGGAAGGGAAGGAGGGAGGGAGGGAGGGAGGGAAGAAGAGAAGATGGTGCAGAAGGGGTAGGATGAAGGCATCTGCTGGCATGAGCTTTTGACTCCCTTAGATATTGGGATCTGTGGGGTTACCTTGCCACCAAATTTCACGTTGGTGCCCATGAGTTTTTAGTTTTGTTCTTTTGGTTGCTCCGTGTGATCTTAAGCGAATTTAGGGAGTTTCCAAAATCATGCTGTCCCCCTCCTTCTTCTTCTTTAATATCTTATTCAACAAACTTGTTCAGGATCATTTGGTGATGGAAGTTAAGTACCACTGTTAATTAGACATCTTCCCTTGACCCATTCTGGTGAGCACCTCGTTAATACCTGCAGAAAATCTACGGACCACTGCTGATCACTCTCTGCAGGTCTGTTGCATCACCAATGGCACAGGAGGGGATGCGGTGTTGAAAATCAAAGACACCGATCAGTGAACACAGAATGATTTAGGCCCTGAATCTCAATCTAAAGTTTAGTATAAACGCCCACAGTACAGCCTGCACCTTTGTGTCTTGACACTTTAAACAAGGGTGAGGAATGCGTGTCCTCCTGCCACCTTGAGAACAGGAACCCTATCTTAATCATACTTTCATCCCCCGCATGCAACATAGTCCCCCACACAAAGACAACTTTTTAATCTAGTAATTAAGTGAAAGAATGATGCTAAGTTCTATGCCTCATCAACTGAGTCCTATGAAATACTTTTCTTTGTGGTACAAAATCCAAGCAGCCTGTCTTACTGGGTCTGGAAGCTGAGTTCAGTCACCAGTGGCCAATAATTTAATCAATCATGACTAGGTAACAAAACCTCCATAAAAAGCAGTATACAATGGGGTTCAGAGAACTCCTGGGTTGAGGAACACATCAAGATGCTGAGGAGGTAACGTGCCCAGAGAGGGAAGCTCCACGCACCCACCTGCATACCTTGTTCCTTGCCTCTCTTCCATTAGGCTGTTTCTGAATAGTATTCTTTATAATAAACCAGTAATGTTGCAGGAAGTGGGGCCCTTTCCAGGGCCCTCTAGTGGGCTCTTGTTTAACCCTTGGAAGTGAATGGCCTGAGGAGACACATGTGCTGACAAAGCAAAAGACTTTATTGGAAAGGGATGCCCAGGGAGAGAGCAGCAGGGTAAGGGAACCAGGAGAACTGCTCTGCCCTCAAGACCTGCTGAAGTTCAAGTTCTTTATGTCTTAGTGCAGGAGGAATTCAGCGAGAGGCAAAATGATAGGTAAAAAGTGGGTTTATTGAGAGAGATACACATTCCACAGACACAGTGTGGGCCCTCTTAGAAAGCAAGAGACCCTGCAATATGGGGTGGTTAGTTTTTATGGGCTGGGTAATTTCTTAGGCTGAAGAGTGGGAGGATTGTTCCAACAATTTTGGAGAAGGGGCAGGATTTCCAGGATTTGGGCCACCGCCCACCTTTTGGCCTTTTATGATCATCCTCGGAACTGTCATGGCACCTGTGAGTGTGTCATTTAGCATGTGCTGATGTATTACAATGAGTGTATAATGAAGCCCAAGGTCTAGTGGAGGTCCAATCTCCTGCCATCTTGGGCCTAGTCAGTTCTAACCAGTTTATGTCCTGTCTTCAACAACTATGTCATTCTTAAAGGGTGATGCCCTGCCCCCTTCCCCCCTGCTTCAAAACTAGTTAGTGGCAAAACCAGACTTAAGATTCAGGTAGCCTGACTCTCAGTCCAGGTAATCTCATTTAAGACTGTAACTCTCCGTTAAAAAGAAAAACAGAAAGCAGCATTACCCTTAAGGAATGGCTATGATTTAAAAAAAAAAAAATCACTTTTTTCAGACAAGCTCTGTAAGCAGAGACTATGATATCTAACATGTTGATTTTGAGGTAGGGCAAGACCTGATTTTTACGGTCCTGATTGAAGACTGGAACATTAACAGGCCATCGCTTTCTTTTCTCAAGAGTCCTTTACTTCCACTTCGTCCGATTCTGCAAAACAGACAGCTATCCTCGCACCCAATCAGTTCTATATGTTTTGAAATCTACATACTTCATTGGGCTCAGTGACAGTGGTTCTGATCTACACGGTGCTGACCTCCAAGATTTCCTGTGCCATCTGTGGCACTCTTATTTGGAGGACCTAGTTACTGTGCCGTAAATTGGACTCTAAGCTTTTCATATTGGGTTCCTTTACTGGGTTCCATTTACTGAATAACAGTAAATGGTAAATAGAGCACTTAATGGTCGGAATTAAACTGGTAAACACACTTAGAAGACCTCTGGAGGCTCAGCAGATGTGGGCGGTGGGTGCAGATAAAGGAGAAAAGACAGCTTTCTTTAATTCCTTTAATGGATGTAGCAATTTGTTTCTTCTAGTCAAGAATCAGCATAAGTTAGTTGCCTATAACAACAGCCAGATACTGGAATTAATTCTTAGTTACCATGTGCTTATTTCCTAACGGAAAATACCTATTAGCGTGAATATTCAAATGGCACTGCAGGCCATTAAGACTCCATTTGGTCTACAAACAGAGCTCTTGATGATTTTGGAACCAGGCTCTTTTAAGTAGCATCAACAACAGAAACTTCTAGATCTTCAAAGTCAGTCTTTTGAGTTCACAGTAAGAGACAGGATTGTATCCATTTGCTGCATATGCCGTAAAGTTGGGAACTTAATCTCTATTTCTTCCTCATTTCCCAGGATCATGAGACTCTGAACTGTATCATAAATTCCAACTTCCTGTTAGCAGTCAGTGGAGCCTAGACCAAATTTGTTGTTTCCTGTGGTTTAGTGGCATGGTCACTTGGAAATGGGCTGGGACCACCAGTGTTTCTCCAAGCCTGCCAAAATGTTTATAGCTCCAAGAAATTACTTCTGCCAACAGAAGCTTCATGCTGCAATAGACTTGAAGGAAATTCAATGCCTGACATACGGTTCAGAATGTAAACAGATTGAACCCCTGGGAAAAGGGCACAGATCTCCCAAGTGGGCTGTAAAGCAATAACCAGAGATTTCCTTTCATCTTCCCTCCGACTAATGTGACCTGGTTACCATGTTCTAGGAGAAGACTCCCTAGGAGTGGTGGGGAAGAAGAAGAAAAACGTGTCTCTGAGGTAATCAGACAAGAAGCATGGGTTAACCACAATGCACTCCTCCCCTGGGACTCAGGAAGTGGATGTGCGCCATCCTTTATGACCAATATGTGAATTAATAAAATATATAGGACTTCAGGCTTCACCCTCAAGCAAGCATGAAGGTATGCATGATTATAAAGGAGGGAACTGTGCTTAGAACTTTGTCAAAGGAGCACCCCATTACAATTTAGAATATGGCCATGACACCTGTGTCCCCACCCCCATTGACCTTTCTCATCTTCTAAAATGCATGCCAACAAACTTGGATTTTCTCAAGAATAGCCACAGATGTTTTAAGCTAAGAAATCTGTCTCAAAGGAGCTAGCCACACAAATTGCAACCATGATAATCACGATTGTGGACTGCCTTGTACGCCCCAGGCGCTGTGCTAGGAGTTTATACACGGTATTGCCTCACATTTAATCTGCATAAAAGATGTTACTCTCCATGCTCAGATCTTCATCTGAGGCTAAGAGAAGTCAAGAGACTTCTTCCGGGTCAAGCACAGCCAAAAAATGGCTCAACTGCTGTTTGGACTTCCCTCAGTCTCACTCCAAAAATGAGTTTCTATTCTTGGCAAATATATTATACTGTCCTTAAAATATGAGAATAATAATGATATTATTGTATTATTATTTGGTCATTTCTCACTAGGGGAAGATGTGAGTAAACATCCAACACGGGAGCTCCATGGATAATGTGAGAGGAAAGTGATTTGGGGGGAGAGCTCCACCTGCCTGCCACACTTCTCCATAACCCTAGGGGGAGAGTCCATCCTTCACTAATGGGGTGAACAGAAGGCAATTCAAACCCCAGGTAGACTAGGTAGTAAAAGTCAAAGAAAGATCAAAGGTTCAAATCTGAACAAAATACAGGCAGACAAACCCTGATGGTCACCACTCATTTCTTCATTTATCACATATTTGCTTAGCACATGTTACCTGTCAGACACTGAGGATAGGAACTGGGTATCCATCCCCAACAGCGAACATGACAGACAAGGCTCCCGTCCCCACGGAGCTTTCATTCTCATGAAGAACATGGAAGCAAGAAAACAAATAAATATACACCCTGATTTCAGTTCAGGCTGGATCTTTATGGCTTTACGTTGGATCAGCTCTGAGCCAAGTCCACTCTAAGTGAGGATTCCCAAGGCCAGGATTATAGACCCATAGCAGACTGCTATGGTTTCTGACTGGGCCAGTCATATTCAGTGACATCCGGAATGTAGCGCATCCTAAGAGAGGGTTTGCGTCCTCACAATGTTCTGTCGCAAAGCCTCCATTTGTTGCTGTGCTCCCATTTCTCCCCTTGGTTGGGCTCATTCCCTGTGTTCTGAGCTATTGTGGTTCCTACACTTTTCCTTCTGGTTCTTCTCCCAACCTCCCCTTGCTCTTCCTGTCCTCACCCCCTCCCCATCTTCTCACCCATCCCTGTTGACCATGACCCTCTTAATGGGGGAGTGTGGGCTGCCCTGCCAGCCCCTCCCCTCCCACCAGAATCAACAGCAGTAGCAAGTCCACATGCTGTGGTTTGAGATGCAAGAAGTCACCTCTGACCTCAAAGATCTCCCTCATTCATTCTCCAGGGAGCTAAAATGTCATTATTGGAGACTAATTCTTTGGGATTTTTACTCATCCAAACCCTTTTGTTAAGTGAGCAATTGTCTGAGTAGTACCACCTAATTCAAGGCTTTACTCCCAAGTCCCAATGTTTATGTGCAAATACTAAAAATCCCAGAGCTCTGCAAAGGGTCACCCCCCAGGAATCAGGCAGGGAATTTCCAAACAATATCTTGGGAGGAAGAAAGCAGGTGGAATCCTGCTTCCGCTGCTGCAGGCTTTGACTTTCTAACAAATATCTCCTGGAAATTGAGTTAGAACAATGTCGTGGCCTTTTTCTCTGCTGTGCACTGTGGTTTGAGAGGGGTGATGGGTTGATTAGTGTCTCCCACAAGATATGTCCACTTGGAACTATGAATATGACCTTATTTGGAAAAAAGGTCGTTGTAGGTTTTAATTAAGAATCTCAAACTAAGGTCATCCTAGATCATCCAGGTGACCCTAAATCCAATGATAAGTGCCCTTAAAAGAGAGGAGCAGGGCTTCCCTGGTGGCGCAGTGGTTGAGAGTCTGCCTGCCAATGCAGAGGACACGGGTTCGTGCCCCGGTCCAGGAAGATCCCACATGCCACGGAGTGGCTGGGCTCGTGAGCCATGGCCGCTGAGCCTGCACGCCCGGAGCCTGTGCTCTGCAACAGGAGAGGCCACAACAGTGAGAGGCCTGCATACCGCAAACAAAAAAAAAGAGAGAGGAGCAAAGGGAGATTATACAGACAGAAGAGAAGTTTGTGTGGTCATAGAGGCAGAGGTTGGAGGGATGCGGCCGCAAGCCCAGGAGCACCTGAAGCCCCCAGAGGCTAGAGGAGGTAGGAAGGATCCTCCCCCAGAGCCCTGAGAGGGAGCATGCCTCTGTTGGCACCTTGATTTTGGACTTCTTCTCAAGAACTGAGAGAATACATTTCTGTAGTTGTAAGCTATCCAGTTTGTGATCATTTGTTACGACAACCCTAGGAAACTAAAGGATGGGGTTAGGAGAAGACACCTTTCCGTTCCCCGGAAACCATCTTTCCGTCAACTCTTCAGGAAGCCCACATGCCATTATTTGACATGACTCTTGTGGGTCTGGAGAGTTTCCCAGTTTTCAGAAGCTCTATATTAAAATGTGTTTGCTTAGCATATTAAAAAGCTTAGTGGATATTAGTCTTCCAAACATAGCATCTAGCAAAATAACAACAACCTATAGTCATGAAATCCCATGTAGGTACCTGAAGAGAAGGTGCAGAATGCCGGGTGGGGGCCAAGGCAGGAGGCATGTGAAACAAAGTTCCCCTACGAATATTTTTGTGTCACACACACACAAACACACACACCACAACAAATGACTTTTAAACCCAAAACTGTGCCTTCCGTTTTCCCTAAGAGCTGAACGTGCCTTTATGATACATAATTTTTAATGACTCACAAATCCTATTAATCTTTAATGCGCCATTGATGCATTGAGCCCAGATGCAAGCTCCCCGGGAGATATTTACCAAGGCTGTTGTTAGGTTTTCCTAACTAGACACTCTGGAGTACAGATCTCCTGCTTACGCCATGCTCCTTTTATGTGAAATCACCCCACAGATTCAGTTCAACTGGCACTTCCGTTGAGCCACAGACCATCAGCAGAAGTTAGCTGAAATAATTAAAGAGGCAGTTATGTGCTTCTGGCAATAAAAAATAAAAATAAAATCAGCATCTCATGGCTTTCAGCTAGCTTGAGACAAAAGTACGTGGGGCTGCAGTAATTTCCTGCCATTTGAAGTTGACTGTACTTGCTTTCTCGTGGCGGCAGGACCCTGAGGAATGGCGTCCTGGGTCAGGAGCACCATGGGTAGAGGGACGGGGACACCAAGAGCAGTTGTGTACCCTGACTCAGTGGGTCATACCAAGGGTGGGGAGATACAGGGCTGAAAAGAAGCTGATCTGCTCCCGGGAGAGGTAGTACGTGTATCTGGGGTTTATTAAAGGAGAGGCCCCAGGCTACAGGCGGCCCAGAATGGCAAACATTCCGAGTTCATGCCTTTGGACCGACATAGGATGCTGGCCAAATCTTGGGCCATCTGTACTCACGGCCTCACTGTATTTGAGACAAATCAGGACTCCTGGAAACTGGCAATAGGTAACAAATTCATCAGTAAATGGAACATTCTAGAAACCCACACAGCCAAACATTCTATTGAGTTTTTTTTTTTAAAAGCGCACACTAAATAACAAAACAAATCTGAATATTTGCATAGATACTGGCGACCAAAAGAATAGAAAATTCCCCCAACATAAGAGATACTTGGAAATAAGGTCACAGGCAAGGCTGCAGAATCGCCAAAGTCCCCAGGGAAGTCCAGAACCTAAAGGGCAGTTATAAAGTAACAGAATGTCAAGTCAAAAAGGGGTGGCGTGACCAAGTAATGTAAGGAAGTTAAAGTCTATTTCAAGTGATGAAATACCTTTAGACCCACTCCTCCTAAACGATTGTTCTATTTGCTTTGGAAAGACCAAGGGGCAAGCATTCCCCCTGAAGGCCACAATTGACCAATTGACCTTTGCTTTCCATGCAGACTCAGCCAGGGGAATTCAGCAGGAAGACTCAATAGCACTGTTAACTCCAAAATGGATTTTTAGTGGCCTGCAATATCAGACCCAACATTTATCCTTCCACTTCTTCTGGATCTCTTGGTAGGTCTTCGTGAGTCTTGGAGGCTAATCTGTTTCTCTGAGTTATCTCAGCAGAGGCCCTAACCCACCGAGAATTAACGTCTTCATCAAAGTACCAGGGATGCTTGGGAGAAGAGGAGGGAATCTTAAAAGAGCGAGCAAATATTTTGCAAAAAGAGTAAACCCCAATGTTGTTATTAGAAAGGAAGAAATCATAGCTTCCAACTCTTTAAAGGAACATTATTTAACAACTTGCCTTTCAACTTGATTTTTGAGAGCTTGGTACACTGTCAATTAAAAGGTCATCCACCCTGGCTATGCCAGTCTGCAGCAAATGTCTCCACTTAAAAGGCTTTCTCGGGATTTCCAATATTTTGTTTGCACAGATAAAAGCTGCTTTAGAACACAAAGGTCATATTTACAGGGATTTATCTTTTAAAAGGAGGCATGCTGGGTGTCTTTAAATGAAGTCATCCAGAATAGATTGAGAGCAACCTTTAAATGGCCAGTTGATGGACGACGACTTGGGGAGGCCCCTTTCCCTAAACTACTTTGGCGAAAGTAAAAAGCTGCCATGTTTGATTGTTGACAGGAAAATCACTTTTGGTTTCCTCTTCTCATAAGTGTGACAGCATCCACTTAAGGTGGACCTACTGTGTGCCCGGAACTTTCCCTTGCCTACTCTCTAACCTTCACAGCATCCCTGGGAAACAGAGCCTCCATTCAACAGAGGAAACAATGAGGCTTGGGGATGTGGAATCACTTGCTTGGTTGCAGACATAAGACTTGAAACCAGACTCTTCTAGCTCCTACACCCCAGACTCAGAATTCCCCACTAGAGCCACTGGAATTGTTCCACTGCATGAGCTAAGTCTGGTGAAGATTTATTCAACTCAACTATCTGGGTGTTGAATATTAACAAATAACAAAAAATTTCAAAAAAGAGGAAAAATTTGCCCTTGGCTTCAAGGAACTCAAAATTCTTTAGAAAATTAGGATTTGTGATGGTGAATTTTGTGTGTCAGCTTGACTAGGTCGTGAGTGCCCAGACATTTAGTCCAACCACATAGTTCTGGGTATGTCTGTAGGGCGCTTTGGGATGAGATCAACATTTGAATTGGTAGACTGAGTATTGCAGACTGCCCTCCCCAATGTGGTGGGTCTTGTCCAATCAGTTAAAGGTCTGAATAGAACAAACAGTCTGAGTAGGAAGGAACTTCTCTTTCTGCCTAACTGCTGGAGTTGGGATGTTAGTCTACTGCCTTCAAACACAGACTTGGGCTTGAACTATGCCATTGATTCTCCAGGGTCTCCATCAAGTCAGCTACAGATATTGGGACTTCCCAACCTCCATAATGACATGAGTTAATTCCTTTCCATTCTCTGGAGAACCTGACTAATACAGAACTCCTCAATATGCCTCAAGTTATTTTCTTTATTACTTGAATGTACTGCAGGGTCAAGAATCAGCCACGGGGTTATGTGAAATTAGGCTGAGGATGAAGTAGTTTGATCTATAGTCCTCAGGATGAGCTACAGATCAGTCAAAACTGGGTTGAGCCTCAATTTTCCCATCTGAAAATCAGGATGATAATAATAACAGTAACTTTCTCCAAGAGTTCTGAGGATTAAATGCATTTGTGCTTAGGAGAATATGCATTCAAAGCATTTAGCTCAGTGCCAACATGTAAGTGCTTATTTAATGAATGCTAGTTATTCCTGCAGCAGTGTGTCACCATTAAAGATTCATTCATTTGGTCTTGCAAACTTTAACATCTTTACAAGCTCATGGTAATCAATACAAATAGCTCTGCCTAGCTAACATTTAAGCCATTCTCAGCCTTAACTACATTGACAAATCTTAGTTGACCACCAACAAGAATAAGACTCAATGGCATGGGGGAAAAGGAACAGAAAGTGGGAAAGAAATGTGGGAAAGAAAGTGGAGATGCAGAGGAGGCAGGTGGGAGGGTTGGGAAAGCACAGAGGTGGGTGCCTGAGGCTAGCTCTCCCACTTCACAGTTTTACCAATGGCCAGCCCATGGGCTATCTACTATTTTTTAAATCTGGAAAATTCCATATTGTTAATAACAATGATCATAAAATAACAGTGATAGACAATGTTTGTCGAGTGTTCATTACAAGCCCACCTCAGTGGTAAGTGGCTCTATATAAATATAACGTTGCTTTCCTTGGTATTAATGCTGATTTCATTCTTATCAAATTACATTTGCTCGTGACTCAGTTGCAACACAGCAGTGAACATCATTTGGGGGTCTTGCTTACTGGGATTCTGAGCACAGTTCCTTTAGAGAGGAATCCCTGAACTGTGTGCATCTTGGTGGATGGCCAGGCCAGGTGTGCCATGCTGACTGCTACTGAGTGGGCATGTGACCTCCACTGGGCCAAGAAGAAGCTCCTGCCCCAGCCTCTGCATCCAGGAGGGTGACCCAAAGATGCCGGGATGGTGGAGAAAGTTGCTCACAGTGGCTGCTAAACAGAGCGGGTATCCAGAGTGGCCTCTGCCCCCAGGGCATGCCAGCATTGGCACTCACTGTCCAGGAGGGGCCACACTGCCCGCAACAATGACCAGACTGGAGGGCCCTTGGCTCCAGCCCTGCTGCTGAGTCTACCTGGGTCACTGCTCTTTCTCTGAGTCAAATTCTCCAGGCTTCCCTTTAGTTCTGGAAGTTTCAAGGGACTTCCTCTCTGCTTCACCCTAGAGATTTTGACAATTCACTCACTGAATAAATTGTCCTGGAAATCAGGAAATGGATATGGTAATATCTGGGCCAGCAATGCCTAGTGATATAAGTCATGTGGATGCGTGTCACCCCCCCCCCCGCCGTGACTCCCTGACTAGTTTACATTTCATATGAGCATCTGTATTATTAACATGCATTCCTTCATTCAACAAATAATACTGAGAGCCTCCGCTATGCTAGTTCTAGAAGATGGCATGTCTTTGAGCAAAGAAATAGAGCCTGAGATTTACATAAGTCTTCATCAGCAATTAAAAGATATGCCAAAGCTTCCCCCCACCAACCCCGCCCACCACCCACACCCTTTTCTAGAGGGGTGGGATAGGGAAGGTGGAAGGGAGACGCAAGAGGGAGGGGATATGGGGATATATGTATACATATAGCTGATTCACTTTGTGATACAGCAGAAACTAACACAACATTGTAAAGCAATTATACTCCAATAGAGATGTTAAAAAATAAAATAAAATGTGTTGGTTACTCTTAAAAAAAGTATGCCGTATCTCACATAGCCAGCTTTTTCTGAGAGAAATTAGAAACTCATTCAAGGACACAGAGGACTAACTATAAGTAAGGCAGATAAATCTCCATTCTGTGTCTGTGCTTCAAAGTCTCATTTTTCAAAACATCATTATAATAATTGATCTGAGTAACAAAATAGGTGGGGTTTGGCTTTACAATGGAACCATCGGCAAGGGTTTTATGAAGAGAGATGTGCAGATTCCTTCAGCCCTTGGTCTCCGTGGCTGTGAAAGCCTTCAGCTACCATAGAGAGCAGTGCCAGCCAGAGATGAGGAAGAGATTCCAGTTCTCATTTAAGGAAATGTATACTTGCTATGTATCTCCTAGCCTGCCTCAGTCATCAGGTGTGAGGAAAAACTGGAAGCTTCCTTCCGTTCCATTCAACTTCTAACTGTGGTCGTGACAGGGAGGGTGGGAGGGAGGGAGACGCAAGAGGGAAGAGATATGGGAACATATGTATATGTATAACGGATTCACTTTTTTATAAAGCAGAAACTAACGCACGATTGTAAAGCAATTATACTCCAATAAAGATGTTAAAAATAATAAAAAAATGATGCAGAGGTGGCCACGGACGAGGTTCTGGTCCAGGTGCACATAACGCGCCATCAATCAGTCTGATGTCCTAGACACGCAGCCGCTAACGTGGTGATGGACTGACTTTGGCATGCTCATTCCTGGGGACTCTTCTTGTGCCCTCTGCTGCTTCCCCTGGGTCAGGAGGCAGCCTGGACATCATGGGATCTTTCCCTGTGTGATCCCTTCCTGCTGGGACAGTGCAGCAGAACCGGGGCATCAACCCTCAGCTTTTGAGTTCAAAAATGCCCTTTGCAACTCACTGGAGAAAGCATGGTTTACAAGAAAAGCCATTTGAGTCACAGAAACTAAAATCCTGATGGATCCAGGGATATACATTTTATACCATAAACAACAGATTTGGAAGAGCATAGGATAAAGTGAGAGCCAGTTTTTCCTGCCGCGTGGGAGAATTTTTAATCATCCCCAGGCTGGGATGAAGGAGCACAGAAAAGGATGCCTGACAGTTAGGGGTCAGTGGGTGTCCTGAAATAGGCTGGTCTGTCCTCTGGACCAAGTCATGCACAGAGGGGTGTGATAGTTAATGTTATATGTCAACTTGGCTAGGCCAGGGTGCCTGGTCGGGTGGTCAAACACCAGCCTAGATGATGCTGTGAAGTTATCTTGTAGATATGAATAAGATTTAAATCAGTAGGCTTTGAGTAAAGCAGATTACCCTCCATAATGCAGGTGGGTCTTGTCCAATCAGTTGGAGACCTTAAGAACAAAGACTGAGCTTTCCCAGAGAGGAAGGAATTCAGCTGGAGACTGCAACGTAGAAATCCTGCCTGAGATTCCAGCCTGCTGCCCTGTGCAACTTGAACTCAGGACTGAGACATGCCCTCTCACTGGAATTTCGAGCCTGTTGGCCTGACCTACAGGTTTCACACTTGCTAGTTCTCACAATCACACAATTCTGTGAAACAATTCTTTAGAATAAATCTCTCTTGCTCTCCCTTCTGTCAATAGACAGACCCATAGACGAGAAGAAAGAGCAAAAAAAAGAGAGATCCTATTGGTTCTGTTTCTTTGAAGACCCCTGAGTAATACAAGGTGTGGATGACAGATGCCTCTCCCCACCTAGAGAAGTTTGGGCACCCAAGGGCAGAAGCAATTTGTGCCTTACTTCTTAGCTGGAGACCAACATCCACCACCCCAGGTGGTGTGATGCAAAGTGACCGCTGGTGCAGCCCCGCAAAGTTCCGCACAAAACAGAATGTCTCTTCTGTAATAGTCAGGGTTCTCCACAGAAACAAAACCAAGAGACCAACAGGAGAGAGACAGAGAGATTAATTATAAGCATTGGTTCACGTTGTTATGGAGGCAAAATTCCCACAAAACTAGGAAATCTGATGGTGTAATTCAGCCTCAGGCTAAACCAGTTGGGAAGGGGTGTCAGTCTTGGAGTCCAAAGGCCAGAGAAACGGGGGAGCCAATGTCATGGGCAGACGATGGTTTTCACAGCTCAAGAAGAGAGAGAACTTGCCTTTCTTCCACATTTTGTTCTATTTGGGCCCTCAATGGAGTAAGAGATGCCCACCCACACTCGGGAGAGTGGATGAGTCTTCTGATTCAAATGCTAATCTCTTCCAGAAACACCCTCACAGACATGCCCAGAAATGTTTTAGCTGTCTGGGCATCCCTTAGACCAGTCAATTGACACATAAAATTAACCATTACACCTTCCCTGCTGAGAATTGCTCAGTGGATGCTGAAGGGGAGGTCAAGGACACCTGCCAAGGGCTCCAGGTAGAAAGATCTGGGTGGACCAGTGACCCCCAATTAAATGGGAATGTGGATGTCTCAGAAGCTCACAAGAGTAGACAATGGCATCCAAGGACAAGACGTCCCCTCCCGCCCAGGCTGCAATAGTTTCTAAACTCACAGCCCTTGAGTGGACTCACCACTATGTGGGGAAAAGGAGGAACCCTTAATTGCCCGAGGAACCCCTGAACTGGCTGTGGTTGTGCTTAATGAACCAGGACTCATTCATTTCCGCCATTTAGTGGGAGCTTAGGGTATACATGAAACGAAATTGCATTTTGGATGCTTGAGTTTGAGGACTGAGACTCATGCTCTCTGCAGAAGCTTGAATACTAACATGGCAAATTCTACATCTTCACTCAGGAAAGTTAAAAAACACTCTTTGTTGTAAGTCATGGTGTTTTTCAGTCTGGAGTCTATAAATTCATGGAGAGCACTCAAGTCCTATAATGATAGGAATCTTTCTATTGATGTTAACCTTTAAAAGCATAAACATAATCTGAGATCCTAGACATTCATGTTTGCCTCTGAATCTGTGATAATATTAGACCAGGTTGCAACCAGATAAGGAAGGGGGTCCCCAGAAAAAGAGAACCAGGCATGGTTTTCTTGACATAAGAGAAGTCATTTCTGGCCTAATCCTGGTCACAATGCTTGCCCTTGAAAAGGTCTCAGTAATGAATCTTAAGGGAACAAAATAAGGCAGAAACAAACAACTGTTACCAGGCAAGCAAAGTAACAATAGCAAAGATAATGTATCAGTTGTAAGGACACCCAGTTCTGTTTCAGTGGTAAGGATTAGACTGAAGACCAGCCACCAGATCAGCTGGAACCTACGGGAGGATGACGTGGACCTTTTCTGACCCTCGTGACTTCAATCAACTAAAGCTTGAACTCTGTTGACCACCCAAGCGCCTTCATGAATATACACATACTCTTAGCCTAAAACATCCCTAATTTTGCTGTTCCGGGGAGACACTGCTTTGGGAAAGACCCCTGGGTGTTCTCCTTACTTACTGCAAGGAGTAAATCCTTCCTTCTCCCATCTTTGGCTTGGTTGTGTCTTTTGGCTGGACACCCACCAGGAGGTGAACCCAGTTTTCAGGTAACAATGTGATCACCAAACTGGCAGCATTTCACTTTTGTGTTTCTCTCAGGGATCCATACGAAGGCTTTTTCCCATTCAAAGGGGTCTGTACAATACTAGTAAAGAAGAAGGTGGAGGAACGGGGTCAGAAGACTTGTTCTCGGGTCCTGGGAACGCCACTCTCTCATCTCTGGTCAGTTTCCTCACCTCCAGTGGTCATTTTGGAAATTAAATCAACTAAAACACAAAATGCGGGCTGTAAATTATAAGGCCCTGTAGAACTGTAATGTCCATTGAAATTCAGTTAGATGTTCCAGTAGTTTTCATGGCAGTTTGCTGTGTATGTGAGTGTGTGTGTGTGTGTGTGCATGTGCGTGTGTGTGTGTGTGTGTGTGTGTGTGTGTGTATTTTGAAAAGGAAAATGGAACTAAATGTCTAACATTAAAACTATAACCATGGAAGTCCTTTGCTTTCTTATTGCAAAACAAACACCTATTTTGTCCATTGAGGACACAGCAGTTTGTATAAACTGGTACTGCTATTGAAACCTGTGGGGCTCCTGGGTATGGAAGCCTTTCAAAACATTGCTTCTCAGGGAAGGGAGGGATGCAGAGACAAGGGAGGAGCAGTCAAGAAACAATAGTGCAGCCTTGGGGCAGGGTCCTGGTTCCCACCACAAGAGATACATATAATATCTTTGAGCTCTTTACAGAAAAAAACCCCTCAGTAAATGGAAGATGTTAGCATTCTTCACTCCGGAGAAGCTCATCAAGAGACCACCTGTGGCCAGATTAAAGGAGTGCAGGCCGTGCCCACACCCTGATCCTTATCAGATTTTAAAACTCCTCACCAAGCCCTCCCAGGTTGGGACACACAGTTTTGAGGGCATTAGCCCACTGTGTCCCCCTTTGCCTAGCAAAGCAGTAAAGCTATTCTTTTCTACTTCACCCAAAACTCTGTCTCTGAGATTCGATTCCGCACTGGTGCACAGAGGCTGAGTTTTCAGCATCACTATTTTGAAAAAAACTATGAATTTTGGAGTCCAAATGAAAATGAGTTCAAAACATCTGGTGGGGATGGAGAGTGTGGATCAGGGTATCTATTATCTTTCTCTTCTCCTTTAAAGAGCTTGATGACTTCTTACACAGGATCTTGATTCTGCCTCATGGCCTAGGGCACTGAGCGTGTCATAGCCACTTGGGAGCAAGATGATTATGCTATTAAATTGAGTACAAAGTCAATCAACAATCTATCATCAAAATTAAAATGTAGCTTCTAAATGTAATTTGGCTCCCCCACGATATGCTTGTGTTGGAAGCACAGAAAACCTAATCTAAAATGGCTGGACATTTCCTAGCCAGAGGCAGAAAAGAGACACCGTGATTTAAAGTGATAGAAAGACTTTAAGGGCTCATTCACGAGGAGGATGTTGAATGTTCTTCTTTTTCCCCAATCTTCTGAATATTCTAGTCTTCCCTAATAGAGTAGGAACCATTGCCTCTTCACAAGGTATTTAAAAACACTTTCAAAACAGGGTATGAATAAGAGATAATGTGGCTACTGAAACTGAGCATAACCCTGTGGGGCTTCTGGACACAGAAGGCTTTCTGTCCCCCATTTCTTGTTTGTAGGGAGTAGAGGCCAGCCTCCATGACCTGCCCTGAGTTCCAAAAGGCAGATTCTTTAAGCTCTTCTGCAGAACTAAAACCCTCACCAAACAGAAGATGTTCCAGAGAGAAGGTTACAGTTTGATTACCTCAAAGCTCATCAGGAGACCACCTGAGGCCATAGTAACAGAGCGCAGGCCCTGCACACATCCTGATCCTTATCAGCAACCTCACCCTTGAACCATTGCTATAAAACTCCTCACCAAATCCTCTTGGGTCATACTTCTTCAGGGCAGGAGCCTGCTGTGTCCCCCTTTGCCTGGCAAAGCAATAAAGCTATTCTTTTCTACTTCACCCAAAAACTCTCCAAAATTTGATTCAGCACCAGTGCACAGAGGCCAAGTTTTTAGCATCGCTATGACATAATTTCTATATGAACATGAGTTTGAAACTCTCAAAGTAGTCACCTTCTGTCTCCAGAATCTGTTTCAGTGATGCTAGAACATATAAAGCCATGTTGGAGTGGCTTTCTGAACTTATTTATAAGTGATTCAAGAAATACAGGCTTAAATTTTTTATTTATACTCTGTTTTTAACTTGCAGAGAAGGCCTCAGTTTAATCCCCTTTACTCACTATTCTCAATTCTGAAAGACTTTAGACAATTTTAAAAATTAAAATCCACCATCAAAGAGCAAGAATTTGCCAACAGTGAGAAGAACGGGACTGTCTTTGAAAGAATTTGTTGTTTACCACTATATGCCTAGTTCCAGCCCATAAGACTTGTTAAATAAACAGCCATACTTCTGAACTTGCTCAAAATGTTTTGGATGTGTGCTGTAGAGGAAGAAAAACTTAACTTTTTTTTTCCTCTACCATCTTAGGCTTATTGGCTGGAACCCTGTAAACTAGACTGACAAAAGTCAGATTAACAAGAGAAAAACAGAAGTTTGTTGAAACGTGAAGCTTCTATACACAAGAGAGTACCCAATGATGAGTAACTTGAAGGAGTGGTTAGAACTTGGGCGTGTATAGCATCTTAACAAAAGAACAACACACTTTCATAGAAGTGATAAGACATAGAAAAAGGACTTTGAACTTCTAGGGAAGGCAAGCTCTGGGAAGGTGAAGATATGAGGACACTAATGGAAGAAAAGAGCTACCTAGTAAAGTGAGTTATGTAGGTTTCTCTGGGGCATCTCTGGGCTGATAAAGGTCCAGAGTTGTCTCCAAGAACTATCTTCTGTCCTTTCTGGTCGTGTGGGAACGAGGGAACACCTTTACAAATGTATACTCTGCTTTTAGGCAAATGGGGGAGAGCAAGGAATTTTTCTTCTATTGGCTCTATCTTCAACTCAAAATACTCTTTATTTCAAAGCGTCATATTTGGGGATGGCACATCCTGCTACCCTTCAGTCCTGTAAGCCAAGTGTGACTAGTCAGGGATATGCTTGGTTTCTTTTTTATTTCAATATATTAAAATATTCTTGTATTTATATGCTGAAATAAATATAAAATTTGAAAGTTATATGTATATAAATCTATTCTTTTTCAGATTATTTTCCATTATAGGTTATTACAAGATATTGAATATAGTTTCCTGTGCTATACAGTAGACCTTTTTGGTTATTAATAGATGTTTACTGAGCGCATAGTGAGTCAAGCACTGCAGGCTCACAGATTAGGAAAACATGCTACTACTTCCTGAAAGGCTCATAGTTGAGGTCATTTTCTCAGAACTAGAAACTGGTTTGGGGGCTGGATAATCCTTTGCTGTGGGGGCCATCCTCTGCCTTATAAAATGTTTAGTAGCATCCTTGGCCTCTACTCACTAGATGCTGTTAGCAACCCCCAAAGAGTCACCACATAAAAAGTCTCCAGATATCATCAAATTCCTCTGGGTGGGGAGAGTGGTTCAAAAGCAGAGTAGATGAGAACTACTGCTCTAGGGGAGCAAGAAAGAAAGTTAGCAGGGGACGCACTGCCGGGTGGTGAGTGCATGATGGAAACACACAGAGAAGTCCCATCCCCATCCTGCCTCCTGCAGCCTGAGGGACCAGAGATGGATGCCAGAAGGGCAGCATGACCTGAGTCTTGGAGCATAAGTGGAGATTATGAAAATAAAATTTCAGGGAAAAATATTGTTTTTAGGGTAATAATGACCCAATCATATGGAGATGTCTGGTAAGCACTTGAAAATTCAGAGGTCACACAAATAGAAGTGGATGTTGAAGTCCTGGGTTGTAGTGAAATTAGGAGAGAACATCCAGGGACAGGAGAAAAAAGCACAGCAAGTGGGGAAAGATGTGTCAAAAAAAAGATCCCTCAAGGGAAACACGAAAGAAAAGAACAGAGGGGGAGAGTTTGTAACAGTAAACAGGGCTGGATGTTTGGGTGTGGAGAAAGCTGAGAAGAAGCCTCTTGGCTTCTTCAAGAGATCAAGAGGTCACTTGAGGATCTTACAGGGAATTTTCAAAAACCAAAGTATAAAGGACACACGTGGGAGATGAGGCTGCTGTGAAAGGGGAGAGGGAGTGCTGTTTTAAGGCGTTGTCAGGGTTGAAAGAAAAATGGATTTGTTTAGAAGAGCAAAAACATAGAGCTGTTTGGAAGCCAAAGGAGCAGAATAGGAGCGAAGGGAGATTTCAGGGAAAGGGCATACACTTCATGGAGCAGGGCCTCAAGGACTCAGAAACAAGAGAACAAACAGGACGCTTCCTTTCAAAGGAAGAGTGTCTGCTTTTGCCTCAGGGAAGGATGTAGTCAGGCCAATGCTCCTACTGATACAATCACAAAAATGTGGATAAATTACAGAATTATATTCTCAAGGCATCAAAGAACTGTGGAAATGATAAGGACTAGAGGAACTAAGATTTCACATATGGGAAAACCATTCTGAGGTGAAATGATGGTGGCCATCCGTGCTTCCACAGGGGCACTTTCAATTCCTGGTGGGTGCCGGGGATAAGGACAAGCAGAGGGCTTCTGCTGAAACAAAGAGAAACAGCAAAGCATGTAAGGGCAAACGAGACTGCTGTGACAAACTGGAAATGAGAGGGGCCTCAGGACAGCTTCTGGGTTCTGGAGCAGTGTGGGAGATGATGGAAGCAAGCCAAGATCTCTAAACAACAAAGTGACTTTGCTTACATTCTCTTGGTGCTTAAAAGGCAAAGTCTTTCTGGGAGTCTGCCTGAAACACAAAGCAGATCTTCCCTGAAGTCATTTGCCAGATTTTGAAAAATGTGTGTGGAGGTGTGGCAGTTTAAAATATGTTCACAGATGCTTTGATACTCTTCCCTTCAGTGGAGCTAATTCCCCTTAGTGACTCTCTTCCAGGGAATAGAATGTGGCAGACATTGATGGAGTGTGACTTTTGAGCCTAGGTCATAAAAATGCTGTGATTTCGCCCTTGCTTTCTCTCTTGAGTCACTCTTTCTGAGAAAAACCACCTGCCATGTCCTAAGGATGCACACGTGCCCTGTAGAGAGGTTACGTAGTGAGGAAATAAATTCTCTGGCCAAGAGTCAGAGAAAAAAGGAGAGCTCAGGTGAACAGCCAGATAACTAAGCTTGTAAGATCTTCCCGCTCCAGTCCAGTCTTCACCTCAGTGGCAATCCCAGCCCACGTCTTGGCTGCAACTTCGTGAGAGACCCTCAGCCAAATCACCCCGCTTAGCTGCTCCCAAAGTCATGACCTACAGAAACGGACATCATAATGTTGGTTGTTTTAAGCCTCTAAGTTTGGGGTAATTAGTTATGCAGAAATAAACAAATATTACATATATAAAGTTAAAGGGCTACTTTGAAAACCTCTGAAGGGCAGAACTGAACTTTCTGGTCTTTCACAGCTGAGATGAAGACTTGCTAGGCTCTCTATCAAAAGCCAGAAACATGGTGAAGCAGATGTAAGCTGAGTCTTACTAAAAGTTCTGCTCAGCACCTAACTCAGCTCAATCTTGATTACAGTAAGGTGATCAGTCTCTTATCTTCTCTGCCTAACAAAGGAAAAAGCAAGTCTTTCTGCTGGAAGCTAACATCCCCCGGAGTCTCTACTGTTCTATTATCAATATATACAATATATATTTTAAAAATTCGATAGGCAAAAAGGGAAGATCATATTGAGACAGAAGGGAAGGGACAGGGTACAACCTTTAAAAGAATGACACAGCCATTGAGAATACAACATAAACAGGTTAGAACCAACTAGGCCCAGGATGGCAGAAGATTCAACGTCCAGTGGACCTTGAGCCTTATTATAGGCTGGTTGTAATACATTAGCTAAATGACACACCCACAGGTGCCATGACTGTTTTGAGTCTAACCCTAAAAGGTCAGAAAGTGAGTGGTGACCCAGTTCTTTGGAAATCTCTCCCCCTTTCCCAAAATAGTTGGAATAATCCTCCCACTTGTTAGCCTATGAAAGTGCCCAACACATAAAAACTAACTACCCCATATTTCAGAGCCTCTCTCCCTTCTGGGACAGACTGCATTCTGTCTATGGAATGTCTATCTCTCTAAATACAGTTGCTTTCACTTTACTATGGCTCTCTCTTGAATTCTTTCTTGCGTGAAGCCAAGGACCCTCACTTGGTGGCCCATCCCAGGGACTCACCTGAGACCGAAGACATGACCAACCTCTTGCGCCCCATTTTCCTGCAACAATATGACTAATAGTCAATTGAAAGAAAAAAACATTCAATAGAAGTAGAAACACAGATAAACTGGATAGTGGAAATAGCAAACAAGGATTTTAACTTGATTAATATGGTTCTTTAAATGAAGGAGAAGAATCATAATCTAGAGAAAAAGATGACGAATTTTCGCAGAGAACTTAAGTTCAGAAAAAACCAAATGAACATGTAAAATTGAAAAACGTATAGTATCTCAAGTTGAGATAATAGTGGGTAGATTTAACAGCAGACTGGACATGCAGAACACAGTATTAGTGAGTTGGAAGAAAAGCTAGTAGAAATCACCCAAATTGCAGAGAGAATAAAACAGTAGGAAAAACAAGTAAGAGCATAAATGCCCTATGGGATACTCTCAGAAGGTCCAACATACGTATGTTCAGTGTCCTAAAGAGGAGAAAAAAAGAGGGAAAATTGGGCAGAAGTAATAGAGAGATAACAGCTGAGAATTTTCCAGCAATGAAAAAAGAAGAGAGATACTTTATCTTCTGAAAAATTAATTAGCGAAAGAGAAGAGAGGAGGAAGAGGAATTCTGATGTTGAGGTGTAAGAAGTCATGTCTTCTCAGTGAAGCAGGACACAAGTTCAACTTCAGAGAGTGAGGCAGTTTAAGGAAGTAAGTGTGAAACTTGAGGAGAACAGAAAAGGGGTAGATCAGCCATTGTGGGCAATTCACTAGGGAATTAACTAGAATAAACTACAAGAAATGTCAGGTAGCAAGGAGACCTCAGATGAGGTTATATAAAATAATTTTGTGATGAGAGCAATGAATATGATTATCTTTTTCTAATAACATCTACAAGCTCAACATCAAGACCACACAAACACACACACACACACACACACACACACACACACACACTCACACACACACACACACCCCCCACATGAATCTAATCAAAGTTAGGCAAAAGCAAAAGGGAGGTCAAGAAATCAAACAGATACTGAAACTTAGGACACTAGTAATAGAACAATTAAGATGGTTGATTATCTAATCCAGACCAAGTGGGGAAACTAAGATAAAAGAATACTGATGGACTGAGAGAAGAAGGGGAAGGTTGCAGGACTGCTGGTTTGATGGAGGGGTGAAAAAGGACATTCAGAGTGAGACAGTGGAAGATACCAAAGGTCGTAGCCACGGTGAGTAAGTTTCCCTCCTTGAAGGCAGAGTAACTCTCAGTGGTTATAAGATCCAGAAAAGGGCAATGAATAACAGTTTTTGAAATGAAATTGAGGTGAAGATTTTTGATGTCAAAATGGTTGAAAACCTGTGAAGCCAAAAGTTGCTTCATTTCCCTAGATCTGAGGAAAGAACCCAGGTGAGACCCCTACACTCTCCCCTATATTTTATCTCTCCACAGTTTCCTACCTTAAGCTAAAACATAATGTTTTTACCGGGATTTTTAGTTAAGTTCGAATTTTTAAGGAAAGTTTCATTCTGCAAGCTTCCTTGCTGACATGAAGCAGTCTTTTTAAATGTCTGCTCAAACGGTTAAAACTAAAAATAGAGAAATAGCATTCTTTGAAAAGTCACCCTTTTATAAATGCTCGCCTATTTTCATTTTGAATCCCAGCTAAAGATAACATACAAACTTATAGAATTTGTACTTCCAAAAAAATCCACCTGGCTCCTGAAATTCAAGGTGAGAAACAACAGGCCAGCACGTTTTTAAAAAAGAAGCAGGTAAGAACATCCAGCTCAACCTGACAGCTCAGCTTATCCATCAAACATCAGCACTGATAGAAGCAAATTGTTGGGACAACTTAGAGAAAAGGTGACTTGGAAAATGCAACAGTGATATGTGTGACCATGGCCTCCCCTTTACCCTGCCTAGATAATTAAGGCTGCCTGTTTGCCTGACGGTGATCTATACCTTGTGGAGCTACAGGTGGTAATTTGTGAAACATAGTGTTGAAATATTCTATAGATCTGTGGTTGTAAGGCACTTGGAGCATCAGATAACTCTCCAGTGCATGTTAGATGTCTCTCAAAAGGGGCTCCGTGATTTAACCACACATCCATAGAAATGTCTTCATCCTCAGATGCAGTTAACTCCGAGAACCTCAGAAGTGTCACTTCTTTTCATGAAACTTAGTTTCTTGCCGTTGTTTCCTTAAATTGAGGACTGTTTCTTGCCGTTGTTTCCTTAAATTGAGGACTTATAAGCAGAATCCACCTTTATTTTCTTTCTTTTTATTGAAATATAGTTAATTTACAATGTTATGTTAATTTCTGCTGTACATCAAAGTGATTCAGTTATACATATATATATATGCATTCTTTTTTTATATTATTTTCCATTACAGTTTATCACAGGATACTGAGTATAGTCCCCTGTGCTATACAGAAGGACCTTGTTGTTTATCCAACCTATATATAAAAGCTTACATCTGCTAACCCCAAACTCCCACTCCATCTTTCCCCAACCCCCTCTCCCTAGGCAACCACCAATCTCTTCTTTATGTCTGTGAAAATCCACCTTTAGAGCCAAGGACAGAGTTAGTGGACTTACATAATTTTCTAAAATACTATTTCTATTTTGTTTTATTCTGTCATGTACCATACCTCCCCAAGGTCAGAACTTATTTTTAAAATCTATTTTGCAGTGTTTATTCAGAGTGCTAAAACCAGAAAGAGACTAATTTTTCATAAGCTTCATTTCATTTCCATGGCATTGGTCTGCACTTCTAAGTTTTAAAGACATTAGTAAGCTTCTAGAAATAGTTCTTTGAACAATAGCTAAGAGAACATGGCCAGTTTTTATCAGCAGGAAGCCTGACTGTCCTAGGATGTACTTTTTCTTTTGTAGCATAATAAGTTCATTTTATAAAATTCACCTTGGATTTGGGACTTAGGAACAAAGTACCAAAGAAAATCCAATGGAAATTTATAAGAATCTACATAAACATCTTCCTAACTTTGCACCAAAGTGACTAATGCACGATTTTTAGTTTCTTAAATCATTATCTCCCCATTGATAGGAGATAGCTTGTTCTAGGGTGACTTTAAGCTTTTCTTTCTCCCATTTAGAGCTTTTGTGTGGCATCAACAATATTCAAAAGCAGTCACTCTCTCTTCTGCCAACTGCAGTCTCAATAAAATCAGTGAATAAACCCCAAAGAAACCATCACTACATTGTCGACAGTTTTGCAAACAAAGCATCTTTTTCATGTTGGGCTTACCAAATTAAAAATTCCAATGGGAAACCTGTGAATTAAAATCCCACAGCCATTTTAGCTTCCCAACAATTCTGCTTTTTTGAGAAAAGTTTGCAGAGCCTCTTACACTAGCCCATTGCATCTCCACAGGTTACTTCTATTTTTAGCAATAAGAACTTTAATTTTCTCTAAGGTCATCCTCCATAGCTAACTCTAGAGGTAGTTAGGAGAGCTAAGTATTGAAACTTACATCTTCATGTTTTATACTCTATGTTCATCACTTCCTCTTGAAAATCACTATTTTAACACAATTCATTAGAGCTGTAGTCTGAGCCAGGCTTGTTCTCAGGCTATGAGGAGAACCCTGAACTCAGGGCTCAGAAGGAGTAGGAAATAATGTAACAAAGCACAAGATACATCTTCCCTAAAGACTGACTGTATTCCTTGAGGGGTAATTTACAACGCAAACACTGGAGAATAGAATAAACATTCACGTGAATTTTGGGGCCAGAACACCAGATTTCAAACACCTTTTGGCCTTTGGGCTGGTCATATCTTGGGCTGGACATGACATTAAATTTAACTTAGAGTTTTTGTTTCTATGGTCTCAGAAAATAAGTCTAAACAGAGCAGCCACTGCAGAACTTGAGTTTCAAAATAGATTTCCTCTATGATGCAAAACATCCCAAGTTAAGATATATAGGAAAAGTTCCAGAAGTGGCAGGTTGCCCTGCAACGGTCTTTGTATGCCTTGGGATGGTTTGGTCCTATTATAAGACGTTGGACACAGCTAATCCTCTAGGGCAGCGTTCATTCAGCAAAAAGTCATTGAATGTTTGCAAAGGTGTCAGGTATTGAGCTGTGCCCGCAACTCAACCACCCTCCCCCAGGTCTGCTGCGTTGGCCCCTCTCTCCTCAAATTCTGGAACATCTAGCCCCCTTTTGAGGCCCGTTCTGGGGGGCCCCATTCAATTCACAGCTGACCCAGATGGGTTTTATTAATATTTAGATCCAGTAATAATAAAAACCATAGTGGGAAACCATAAATACATCTCTACCAGAGAAGATCCTACTATGTGCCAGACCTGAGTGTCTTGAGAGTGAGGAAAGGCCGATAGCCTAATTCTTTTTTTTTTTTTTTTTTTCCGATAGCCTAATTCTTGTCTTTAAATAATTGGTCATCTCAGTGTGCAGAAGAGTGTACATGAGACAATAGATGAACAAACTTAAATAAACAGAAGAAAAAGTCTAACATGTCACAGTATACGTTGGATATGTACAAAGTATACGTAACCTAGACAAGGTAATTCACACAGTGCTACGTTCAGAGAATAGTCCACACGTTGACCCTCAGGAGAAAACCATGACTCAGATCTCAGCAAGGATATAGGAGCTGGAGACCCCTGAGGAGCAGCCAGTAGAAAACCCAGAAGAGATGCAGAAAACAGAGGACTTCAATCAGGGGGCCCCAGACAGATCCACACCTGATTTTCCAGAGCAGAACCAGCCCAAGGCATAAAATTCAAAGATTTTTGCAGGGCAACCTGTCATTTCTGGAGCTTTTCATATGTATCTTAACCTTCCTTTTCCAAGCATTTTGGCCCCAGGAGTGACCTAGGGTTGACAGGATGTGCCCACCCTCAGAGTGGCCCAGCCCTTTCACCTGGGCTCTGCCTCTGTGTGGCCCAATCATGTGCCAGTACCTTCTCAGAGCACAGAAAACCCTTCAACACCTGGTGTCAAGGTGCTTTCCCAGTGGTTGGGAGTGCTAACAAGCCCCAAGATTCTCTGCGTGGTCTCTGTTCTGTACCCAGAGCACAACTGCTCCAGGACATTTCTGACAGAACGTCCACCCTTGCTGGGCCATCGTATCCTGCATAACAAAGTGGCACATTTAATATGAATAGATTTTCTAGTTACCTCATTTGCTGCTTAATGACCTACTGTACATAATCTTCAGAATTTTTCATATATCAGATTAGCTGTACCACATTGGTTTCTAGCCTATTCTTTCTGGGAAGCATTTTTACAGACTCATTAGTCAACCATCCAGTCTTTGTGGAGGCAAGGTATTTTCAGAATATCTTTTTTTTAATTGAAGTATAGTTCATTTACAATGTTGTGTTAGTTTCAGGTGTACAGCAAAATGATTCAGTTATACATATACATGTATATAGGTGTATATATATTCTTTTTCATATTTTTTCCTTATGGTTTATTACAGGAGACTATCTCCCTTTTGATCAGTACAAGAAACAAGAAACCCCCCAAACAGAAGAGCAGTGGTTAGGGCAAATGTATTAACTTCCAGCGGCTGCTGTAATAAAACCTCTCACAATTCCAGAGAAATCCAAAGTCAGGGTGTTGACAGGGCCACACTCCCTCTGGAAGCCCTAGGGAAGAGTCTGCTCCTGCCTCTTCCAGCTTCTGGTGGCTCCTGGGGCTCCTTGGCTTCTGGGATCAATCCATACTCTGCCTTTGTGATCCCATGGCCTTCTTTTCTCTCTGTATAATCTCCCTTGGTCTCATTCTCTTAAAGACCCTTGTCATTGGCTTTGAGGCCCCCCAGATAATCCATCATGATCTCCTCATTTCAAGACCTTTAACTTAATTACATCTACAAAGACCCTTTTTCAGAATAAGATCATATTCACAGGCTCTGGGGCTTAGGACAGGGATACACCTTTTTGGTGACCATCTGTCCCAGTTGTCCTGAAGATGAGGGGTTTCCCAAGATGTGGGACTCTTAGCACCAACATGAAGACTAGCTGGTTACCCTAACAGTAAGAAGCAAACTTCAGAAGACTAACATCCTTAGGCAGCGATTCTCAAAGTGTGATCCCCAGACCAGTAGCGTCAGCATCCCCTGAGAATTTGTTAGAAATGCAATTCTCGGGCCCCACCCCAGACCTATGGAATCAGAAACTCTGAGGGTGAGGCTCAGAAATCTGTCTTAATAAGTGCTCGAGGTGATTTTAAAATACACTAAAGTTGGAGAATCACTACAAGTAAGATTTTAGTCTTGGCCAAAATGTGGGCAAAGGAAAAATACTAACTGGAACTGTGGCTCTCAGCTCTGGCAGCACATTTGAATCACATGAAAAGCACTGATGCCCAAGCCTCATAACTGGTCCAGGGTGGAGCCTGAACAATGGTTTTTTTTTAGAAGCTCCCCAGGTGATTACAGTGTGAGTCGGGGCCAAGAACCTCAGCCACAAGACTTAATCCAGGGGCAGCATAATGAGGGTGTGACTGAATTTGGGTTTCAGAAGAGGTTTGCCTGGCCCCTTCATGCTCTAAGTCATAGTATAAACAAAACCATGCTTTTATTTTGAACTTAAAAAGAATGAAAGACCATATTTCTTTGGTCTAGTTACAGATGGACTACAAAATGTAATTTCAGGGTAGTTCGAGAAAGAGAATTATGTGAATATTTTAGGTGTGAAAAAGGTCCCAAATTAAGGCAGAGTAAGGTAAGGATTTAATGTGGAAAAAGAGCAGAAATACTGAATCTTTAGCTGGGAGGGAGGCTACTTCCCACGTTTGATGATGTGGGCTCACTAAGGAATTACAGCATGTGGACAGTATGCTGTCCTCTGCACATGTGACCCCAGCCACCATAGCAGCATTTTGACTACCATCTTTTCCCCCCACATAATCTAAAATCAAGTTTTAGTTTTACCTCAGGAGTACCTTATACGGATGGAGCCTGAGCATTTAAAACCAGGAAGTTGGTGATGAAGATCTGGGAGCCATGGGTATAGATAAGATGGCATCTATAGATAGATGCCATGGGTATAAATAAGAGTATCCTGGAGAGAAGATATGAAGGCTGGGGCTTCCCTGGTGGTGCAGTGGTTGAGAGTCCGCCTGCCGATGCAGGGGACACGGGTTCATGCCCCGGTCCGGGAAGATCCCACATGCCGCGGAGCGGTTGGGCCCGTGAGCCATGGCCGCTGAGCCTGCGCGTCCACAGCCTGTGCTCCACAACGGAAGAAGCCACAACAGTGAGAGGCCCGCGTACCACAAAAAAAAAAAAAAAAAAAAAAAAAAGATATGAAGGTTGAGTGTAGAGCCTGCAGCAATTCGTCCACTTGTTAGCAAGTGGGAGGAAGAGAAAGACCCAGGAGAGGGAGAGAAGAAATCAGCAGAGAGGAGGGGCAGGGACAAGGGGGCAGAGAAACATGGGAACATCTCTGAGAGGACACTGGGCAAGATCCTCATCAATGACATGACGAGGGCTGGTCCACAAATGTCAGGTGGGAAGTGCTTTCAAGCAGTTTAGACAACTTTTACAAAAATATGTCTGTAAAGGGTAGGATAGGAGTCTTAGGAAATACCAGAGTCATGGGATGAGTTTTTTTTAAAGACAGAGCAGATCTAACCATATTTTACAGGGAAAAAGGAGGCTATGAAGACAGAGAGACCAAGGATTCAAGAGAAAGATCAAGACATGGAAACGACCTAAATGTCCATCGGCAGATGAATAGATAAAGAAGATGTGGTACATATACACAATGGAATATTACTCAGCCATAAAAATAATGAAATAATGCCATTTGCAGCAACACGGATGGACCTAGAGATGACCATACTAAGTGAAGTAAGTCAGACAGAGAAAGACAAATATTATAGGTTATCACTTATATGTGGTATCTAAAATATGACACAAATGAACTTATCTGACAAGCAGAAACAGACTCACAGACTTAAAAAACAAACTTATGGATATCAAAGGGGAAAGTGGGGGAGAGATAAATTAGGAGTTTGGGATTAACAGATACACACTACTATACAACAAGGGCCTCCTATATAGCACAGGGAACTATACTTTATATTTTGTAATAACCTATAAGGGGAAAGAATCTGAATATATATATATATATATATATATATATATATAAACTGAATCTGAATACATATATAATCTAAATATATATATAATCTGAATATATGTATACATATATATATATATATATATATATATAACTGAATCACTTTGCCGTACACCTGAAACTAACACAACATTGTAAATCAACTGTACTCCAATAAAAAAAAAGGATTTAAGAGAAAGAGTAAGGCTGTGGAGTACCTTTCCTAAAGAGACTAGAAGGAGTAGATCCCACAAAGGGGCAATTGTGCACATTTTGGAGGGAATAGGTATTTCTTTGTAAACAGGAGCAAGAGAAGAGATGGGGCTGAGAAACGTTGTCCATGAGAGAAACAGAGTCAGGGACTTATGTTGAAATGGCTTCAGTTTGAGAAGTAAAATGAGAGATGAGCTCGTCTACTAAGAGCTGAGGGAAGAGTTGGCAATAGGATGTGTGTGGCAGTTGCCATGGGAAAGCAGCAGAGTCGGTTCTGTCCACACTATTGACATTTGGGGCTGGATAATTTTTTGTTGTGGGGAAGGGGGTGAGTATCCTGTGCACTGTAAAATGTGTAACAGCATCCATGACCTCTACCCGCTAGAGAGGGTAGCATCCGTACCCCAGTGGGGCAACCAAAAATATCTCCAGATATTGCCAAATATTCCCTGAGGGTAAAATCTTCCTCCTGCCAACCTGTTCACTCAGTTGAAAAGGAAAGACAAATCCTAAAACAAACAGGAAAAGGGAAACTAGGGTGATGAAAGGAGAGTAATCTATCTTTGGGGAGAAAAACTACAACTAATATCCTGATAAATATGGGTAGATATGGTTTTATTAAAACAAAAATAAAGTACATTGAGTACTTATTGAGGCAACAAAAAAACTATATATTGGAAACTAAAAATATGAGATCAAAATGGAAAAGATAAGAAAAGAATTAAAAGACAAAACTGAAAAGAAATCTTCCAGTTAGTTAGACAAAATGATAGACAAATGAAAAAAATAGGAGAGAAAAATAAACAAAACGAAAGTATCATTCAAGAAACCAACATTCAAACAATAAATGTTTTAGAAAATGAGTTCAGAGAAAAATAGAGGGGAATAAATTACCAGATAAATAATCTAAGAAAATTTCCGGGAACTGAAGGACATGAGACTCCAGTTGGAAAGATGGCCTTAAACATTCAGTACAAGAGGATGAAAGCCACTTGACTTCAAAGCACATCTCTGTAAATTTTCAGAAAATCGGGATAAAGGGAAGCTCAATAACAGAAATTGGGGCACAGACAAAAATTTGTAAATAATAATGGTATTTGATTTATTTTCAGCAACAATGGAGACTATAAAATAATAAAAAACACCTTTGAAAATCTTAAAAAAACTACCAAGTGTGACAAGGATTTGGAATTAATAGAAATACCATACATTGCTGGTGGGAATGCAGAATGTCACAGCCACTTTAGGACACAGTTTGGGCATTTTTTAATAAATAGAAACATAATCTTACCATATGACCCAGAAATCCTGCCCACTTATAGAGAAAGAAATGAAATAAAAATATATGTCCATATAAAGCTTGTGTGCAATGTTTGTTGCAGAATCCAGTGTCCATCAGTTGGTGAAGGGACAAATTGCAGTATATTCATACTATGGGATACATCTCAGTTGTAAAAAGGAAAAAATGCATATAACAAAATGGATGAATCTCAAAAACATACTAGATGAAAAAGGACAAACACAAAAGTCTATAAACTGTAGGATTCCACTAATATGAAATTTTGGAAAAGGTAAAACTATAGTGACATGAAGCAGGGCAATAGTTGCCTGAGAATTGACTGTAGAGGGACAAATTTTTAGAGTGATAGAACTGTTCTGTGTCTTGATTGTAAGGGTATTATTTACACAATTATACATAATTACCAAAATTATGAAGCTATATACTTTTTTTGAATTTTATTTACTTTTTTATACAGCAGATTCGTATTAGTCATCAATTTTATACACATCAGTGTATGCATGTCAATCCCAATCGCCCACTTCATCCCACCACCATCCCTACCCCCCCGCAGCTTTTGCCCCTTGGTGTCCATATGTTTGTTCTCTACATCTGTGTCTCAACTTCTGCCCTGCAAACCGGTTCATCTGTACCATTTTTCTAGGTTCCACATACATGCATTAATATACGATATTTGTTTTTCTCTTTCTGACTTACTTCACTCTGTATGACAGTCTCTAGATCCATCCACATCTCAACAGATGACCCAATTTCGTTCCTTTTTATGGCTGAGTAATATTCCATTGTATATACATACCACATCTTCTTTATCCATTCGTTTGTCATTGGGCATTTAGGTTGCATCCATGACCCGGCTATTGTAAATAGTGCCGCAATGAACATTGGGATGCATGTGTCTTTTTGAATTATGGTTTTCTTTAGGTATATGCCCAGTAGTAAGATTGCTGGATCATATAGTAATTCTATTTTTAGTTTTTGAAGGAAGCTCCATACTGTTCTCCATAGTGGCTGTATCAATTTACATTCCCACCAACAGTGCAAGAGGGTTCCCTTTTCTCCACACTCTCTCCAGCATTTGTTGTTTGTAGATTTTCTGATGATGCCCATTCTAACTGGTGTGAGGTGATACCTCACTGTGGTTTTGATTTGCATTTCTCTAATAATTAGTGATGTTGAGCAGCTTTTCATGTGCTTCTTGGCCATCTGTATGTCTTCTTTGGAGAAACGTCTATTTAGATCTTCTGCCCGTTTTTGGATTAGGTTGTTTGTTTCTTTAATATTGAGCTGCATGAGCTGTTTATATATTTTGGAGATTAATCCTTTGTCTGTTGATTCATTTGCAAATATTTTCTCCCATTCTGAGAGTTGTATTTTTGTCTTGCTTATGGTTTCCTTTGCTGTGCAAAAGCTTTTAAGTTCATTAGGTCCCATTTGTTTATATTTCCATTCTTCTAGGAGGTGGATCAAAAAGATATTGCTGTGATTTATGTCAAAGAGTGTTCTTCCTATGTTTTCCTCTAAGAGTTTTATAGTGTCTAGTCTTAAATGTAGGTCTCAAATCCATTTTGAGTTTATTTTTGTGTATGGTGTTAGGGAGTGTTCTAATTTCATTCTTTTACATGTAACTGTCCAGTTTTCCCAGCACAATTTATTGAAGAGACTGTCTTTTCTCCATTGTATATCCTTGCCTCCTTTGTCATAGATTAGTTGACCATAGTTGCGTGGGTTTATCTCTGGGCTTTCTATCTTGTTCCATTGATCTATGTTTCTGTTTTTGTGCCAGAACAATGTTGCCTTGATTACTGTAGCTTTGTAGTATAGTCTGAAGTCAGGGAGTCTGATTCCTCCAGCTCCGTTTTTTCCCCTCAAGACTGCTTTGGCTATTCGGGCTCTTCTCTGTCTCCATGCAAATTTTAAGATTTTTTTGTTCTAGTTCCGTAAAAAATGCCATTGGTAATTTGATAGAGATTGCATTGAATCTGTAGATTGGGTAGTAGAGTCATTTTCACAATATTGATTCTTCCAATCTGAGAACATGGTATATCTCTCCATCTGTTGGTATCATCTTTAATTTCTTTGATCAGTGTCTTATAGTTATCTGCATACAGGTCTTTTGTCTCCCTAGGTAGGTTTATTCCTAGGTATTTTATTCTTTTTGTTGCAGTGGTAAATGGGAGTATTTCCTTAATTTCTCTTTCAAATTTTTCATCATTAGTGTATAGGGATGCAAGAGATTCCCGTACATTAATTTTGTATCCTGCTACTTTACCAAATTCATTGATTAGCTCTAGTAGTTTTCTGGTGGCATTTTTAGGATTCTCTATGTATAGTATCATGTCATCTGCAAACAGTGACAGTTTTACTTCTTCTTTTCCAATTTGGATTCCTTTTATTTCTTTTTCTTCTCTGATTGCCATGGCTAGGATTTCCAAAACTATGTTGAATAATAGTGGTGAGAGTGGACATCCTTTTCTTGTTCCTGATCTTAGAGGAAATGCTTTCAGTTTTTCACCATTGAGAATAATGTTTGCTGTGGAATATGGCCTTTATTATGTTGAGGTAGGTTCATGTCGTATATGGCCTTTATTATGTTGAGGTAGGTTCACTCTATGCCCACTTTCTGGAGAGTTTTTTATCATAAATGGGTGTTAAATTTTGTCAAAAGCTTTTTCTGCATCTATTGAGATGATCATATGGCTTTTATTTTTCAATTTGTTAATATGGTGTATCACATTGATTTGCATATATTGAAGAATCCTTGCATCCCTGGGTTAAATCCCACTTGATCATGGTGTATCATCCCTTTAGTATGTTGTGAGATTCTCTTTGCTAGTATTTTGTTGAGGATTTTTGCATCTATATTCATCAGTGATATTGGTCTGTAATTTTCTTTTTTTGTAGTATCTTTGGTTTTGGTATCAGGGTGATGGTGGCCTCATAGAATGAGTTTGGGAGTGTTCCTTCCTCTGCAATTTTTTTGGAAGAGTTTGAGAAGGATGGGTGTTAGCTCTTCTCTAAATGTTTGATAGAATTCCCCTGTGAAGCCATATGGTCCTGGACTTTTGTTTTTTGGAAGACTTTTAATCACAGTTTCAATTTCATTACTTGTGATTGGTCTGTTCATATTTTCTATTTCTTCCTGGTTCAGTCTTGGAAGGTTATACCTTTCTGAGAATTTGTCCTTTTCTTCCAGGTTGTCCATTTTATTGGCATAGAGTTGCTTGTAGCAATCTCTTATATTTCTGTGGTGTCTTTGTAACTTCTCCTTTTTCATTTCTAATTTTGTTGATTTGAGTCGTCTCCCTCTTTTTCTTGATGAGTCTGGCTAATGGTTTATCAATTTTCTTTATCTTCTCAAAGAACAAGCTTTTAGTTTTATTGATCTTTGCTAGTGTTTTCTTTGTTTCTATTTAATTTATTTCTGCTCTATGATTTCTGCTTTATGATTTCTTTCCTTCTGCTAACTTTGGGTTTTGTTTGTTCTGCTTTCTCTAGTTCCTTTATGTGTAAGGTTAGATTGTTTATTTGAGATTTTTCTTGTTTCTTGAGGTAGGCTTGTATAGCTATAAACTTCCCTCTTAGAACTGCTTTTGCTGCATCCCACAGGTTTTGGATCATCGGTTTTTCATTGTCATTTGTCTCTAGGTATTTTTTGAATTCCCCTTTGATTTCTTCAGTGATCTCTTGGTTATGTAGTAACATATTGCTCAGCATCCATGTGTTTGTGTTTTTTATGTTTTTCTTCCCTGTAATTCATTTCTAATCTCATAGCATTGTGGTCAGAAAAGATGCTTGATATGATTTCAATTTTCTTAAACTTACTGAGGCTTGATTTGTGACCCAAGATGTGATCTATGCTGGAGAATGTTCCATGTGCACTTGAGAAGAAAGTGTAATCTGCTGTTTTGGGATGGAATGTCCTATAAATATCAATTAAAACTATCTGGACTATTGTGTCATTTAAAGCTTCTGTTTCCTCATTTATTTTCATTTTGGATGATCTGTCCATTGGTGTAAGTGAGGTGTTAAGCTCCCCCACTATTATTGTGTTACTGTCGATTTCCCCTCTTATGGCTGTTAGTATTTGCCTTATGTATTGAGGTGCTCTTATGTTTGGTGCATATATATTTATAATTGTCATAGCTTCTTCTTGGATTAATCCCTTGATCATTATGTAGTGTCCTTCCTTGTCTCTTGTAACATTCTTTATTTTAAAGTCTATTTTATCTGATATGAGTATTGCTACTCCAGCTTTCTTTTGATTTCCTTTTGCATGGAATATCTTTTTCCATCCCCTCACTTTCAGTTTGTATGTGTCCCTAGGTCTGAAGTGGGTCTCTTGTAGACAGCATATATATGGTCTTGTTTTTGTATCCATTCAGCCAGTCTATGTCTTTTGGTTGGAGCATTTAATCCATTCATGTTTAAGGTAATTATCGATATGTATATTCCTATGACCATTTTCTAATTGTTTTGAGTTTGTTTTTGTAGGTCCTTTTCTTCTCTTGTGTTTCTCACTTAGAGAAGTTCCTTTAGCATTTGTTGTACAGCTGGTTTGGTGGTGCTGAATTCTGTTAACTTCTTTTTTTTTTTTTTTTTTTGTGTGGTACACGGGCCTCTCACTGTTGTGGCCCCTCCCACTGTGGAGCACAGGCTCAGTGGCCATGGCTCACGGGCCCAGCTGCTCCACAGCATGTGGGATTCTCCCTGACTGGGGCACGAACCCGTATCCCCTGCATCGACAGGCGGACTCTCAACAACTGCGCCACCCGGGAAGCCCTGAATTCTGTTAACTTTTGTTTGTCTGTAAAGCTTTTGATTTCTCCATTGAATCTGAATGAGATCATTGCCCGGTAGAGTAATCTTGGTTGTAGTATCTTCCCTCTCATCACTTTAAGTATATCATGCCACTCCCTTCTGGCTTGTAGATTTTCTGCTGAGAAATCATCTGTTAACCTTATGGGAGTTCCCTTGTACATTATTTGTCATTTTTCCCTTGCTGCTTTCAATAATTTTTCTTTGTCTTTAATTTTTGCCAATTTGATTAGTATATGTCTTGGCGTGTTTCTCCTTGGGTTTATCCTGTATGGGACGTGCTGTGCTTCCTGGACTTGGGTGGCTATTTCCTTTCCCGTGTTAGGGAAGTTTTCAACTATAATCTCTTCAACTATTTTCTCTGGTCCTTTCTCTCTCTCTTCTCCTTCTGGGACCCCTATAATGCGAATGTTGTTGCATTTAATGTTGTCCCAGAAGTCTCTTAGGCTGTCTTCATTTCTTTTCATTCTTTTTTCTTTATTCTGTTCCGCAGCAGTGAATTCCACCATTCTGTCTTCCAGGTCACGTATCTGTTCTTATGCCTCAGTTATTCTGCTATTGATTCCTTCTAGTGTAGTTTTCATTTCAGTTATTGTATTGTTCATCTCTTTTTGTTTGTTCTTTAATTCTTCTAGTCTTTGTTAAACATTTCTTGCATTTTCTCGATCTTTGCCTCCATTCTTTTTCCAAGGTCCTGGATCATCTTCACTATCATTATTCTGAACTCTTTTTCTGGAAAGTTGCCTATCTCCACTTCATTTAGTTGTTTTTCTGGGGTTTTATCTTGTTCCTTCATCTGGTACATAATCTTCTGCCTTTTCAACTTGTCTATCTTTCTGTGAATGTGGTTTTTGTTCCACAGGCTGCAGGATTGTAGTTCTTGCTTCTGCTGTCTGTCCTCTGGTGGATGAGGCTATCTAAGAGGACTGTGTTAAGTTTCCTGATGGGTGGGACTGGTGGTGGGTAGAGCTGACTGTAAACATTTTACTGAGCTCTGCTCTGGTGGGCAGAGTTCAATAAAACTTTAATCTGCTTGACTGCTGATGGGTGGGGCTGGGTTCCCTCCCAGTTGGTTGTTTGGCCAGAGGCAGCAACACTGGAGACTACCTGGGCTCTTTGGTCAGGCTAATGACAGACTCTGGGAGGGCTCACGCCAAGGAGTACTTTCCAGAACTTCTGCTGCCAGTATCCTTGTGCCCATGGTGAGCCACATCCGCCCCCTGCCTCTGCAGGAGAACCTCCAACACTAGCAGGTAGGTCTGGTTCAGTCTCCCCTGGGGTCACTGCTCCTTCCCCTGGGTCCCGATGCGCACACTACTTTGTGTACGTGCTCCAAGAATGGAGTCTCTGTTTCCCCCAGTCCTGTCAAAGTCCTGCAATCAAATCCCACTAGGCTTCAAAGTCTGATTCTCCAGGCATTCCACCTCCCCTTGCCAGACGTCCAAGTTGGGAAGCCTGATGTGGGGCTCAGAACCTTCACACCAGTGGGTGGACTTCTGTGGTATAAGTGTTCTCCAGTCGTGAGTCACCCACCCAGCAGTTATGGGATTTGATTTTACTGTGATTGCGCCCCTCCTATCCTCTCACTGTGGCTTCTTTGTCTTTGTATGTGGGGTATGTTTTTCAGTGAGTTCCAGTGTCTTCCTGTCCATGATTGTCCAGCAGCTAGTTGTGATTCTGTTGTTCTCACAAGAGGGAGTGAGAGCATGTTCTTCTACTCCACCATCTTGGTTCCTCTTCTCCACTATATACTTTTAATGAATGAATTTTATTGTCTGTAAATTATGTATCATTAAAGGTGGTGGAAAAAAACAATATATGAATCTGAAAATAATTATTCACAACCTAGAGTTTTATGCCTAGCCAAACTATCATTCAATTGTAAGAGTTAAGAAAAACACATCTTCAAACATGCATGGTCTCAAAAACTATATCTTCTGGCACTCTGTCTTAGTAGGAACCCAAAGATACATTCCATCAACATGAAGAAGTTAACCAAGAAAGAGTAACACATGAGAACCAGAAGACAAGAACCCCAACACAGCAGAAAGGTTGAGTACTTGAGAGGTAGATAGATGGACAAGTCAGGATGAAAGCTGTTCTGCAGTCCTATTGCAGCAAGAAGATGGAGCACTATGTAGAAAAAATAATGAAGGAAAATACAGATGACTTGAGGAATTTGAATATACTGAGGATAGATACACTTTTGGTAGAAAGTTTGGGATTAAAATAATGATAAGTACATGAAACCTAAGCAAAGAAAAAATTAGGCAGTTATTAGCTCCAGGGAAAGAAAATGCAATGACATGGGCTTCCCTGGTGGCACAGTGGTTGAGAGTTTGCCGCTGATACAGGGGACATGGGTTCGTGCCCCGGTCTGGGAAGATCCCACGTGCCGCAGAGTGGCTGGGCCCGTGGGCCATGGCTGCTAAGCCTGCACATCCAGAGCCTGTGCTCCGCAATGGGAGAGGCCACAACAATGAGAGGCCTGCGTACTGCCAAAAAAAAAAAAGAAAGAAAGAAAATGCAATGACAATACATTAAATGACTCAGCTCTGGATTATATTAACACAGTCATAATCATGAAAATACCAAAATTGATTAAAACAATGTTTATATAGCTCTTAGCATTTCAATTTCAGATGTTACATGTGGACTTTCTAAATGGAATATGAGAATTTGCCTCCCTCTCAATCTTTCCCTTCTTCTACTCTCTGCAGATGAATGTGCTTACCTTTGAAAACCCTGGTCTACAATTCAAGATTAAGTGAAAGGCTGCAAGATTTGTGATGAGCATGATTAAGAAAACAAAGCCTAAACTATTACCTGAATACTAATGTTTAAGAATTGATCTCAAAGAACTTCAAAACTATAGATAAGTTAAAATCCCTAAGGTCTAGAACACAACAAATTGTTTTAAATATATCTTCAAAATGGAGCTAATCATAGTGCCTACCTCATGGGGTCAATGTCCAGGTTAAATGAGAGAAAACGTGAGAGTACTTAGAACAATACCTGGCACAGTGTGTGCACCTGAAACTCCTATCAGCAGTTATGGCAGTAGTTGTGGTGATGGTGATGGTGGTGATAGTGATGGTGGTTCTGACAGTTGAGGTGTTGCTACTGGTTGTAGTGGTGGTGGTGATGGTGGTGATAATGGTGGTCGTGGTGTCAATGGTGGTCATGGTGGTGGTGGTGAAGGTGTTGGTGGTGATGGTGGTGGTGGTGTTGATGGTGTTGGTGGTGATGGTGGTGATAGTACTGGAGGTGACGATGGTGGTGATGATAGTGGTGATGGTTGTGTTGTTGGTGTTGATGGTGGTGGCAGCAGCTGGCAAGGTAGGAAGTGGTAATGCAGTTGGGCAGGCTCACCTTCCACCCACCCATAGTCTCTGCTCCCCTTTCTGGCATGTGGCTCCTGCCCATTCTGTTGATTGGGACTCAGTTGCATGGCCACATCTAAGTGTGAGGAAGGCTGGGAAGGGTAGCCTGGTTTCATGCCCAAGACAAGAAGACAGGCTGGTAAACAGCTAGCCATCCCTGTCCCGGTGGCCATCTGTAATCTGGCCTGGCCTTCACCTACCTTTTTAGGTTTCAATCCCACCACACCACTCCAAGCTCCCTATGCATTTCCCAAATTGGAACAGCTGCTATTATCCCAAAAAGCGTCTTCCTGCCTCTGTGGCTGCCCCTGTTGGAATGTCCGTTTCCCTATCTCCACACATCCAATTTCTGTGTGTTCTTCAAGACCCATACTTTGCCACAAAGGTTTCTTTGGGTTGAAATGTATCTCACTCCCTTCCCATTCTTCATCTATGTGTCTTTCAGAGACCATGCCACTTTTACCTTCTTTGTGGGCATGTCCATCACATCCATTAAAAATCAAGCTCCTTGCAGACAGATGGTCATGTCTTAACATTATGCTTAATCAAAGCAGACATGAAAGAAAGATTTGTACCTAATTACATCATTCTCTCTATGTTCCTGTAGAATTGATACAATGCCTCCTATAGAGCAGGTACCAAGTAAACTGATGCCAACTCAGACCCTCAGGTGCCCCCTTCCCCCATCCATGGATGGACCACGGCACTCCAGCTCCAAGGATGAAATCTACTGCATCTACAGTAACTGAGAGCAGATTTGCCATAACTTTTAGCAGGCGTGTCCCCTAACTATGCCCTTGTCAAGGGCATGGAGAGAAGTACTCTCTCTTACCTCAAAACCAAGCTAGAGGGACATTATTTTCTTTCCCCCTATTTTTCTCTTCCCTTCCTCTCTTTCCCTTTCTTTTCCTCTTGGATTTTTTTTTTCAATCTTACCCTTCCTCCAATCTCACTCCTCTCCTGGACTTTGTTTCCTTAAACAAATATTTATTTCTTTGTGTCTATGTGTACAAGACAGATCTGGATCAATAATCGTAATGAAGTACAAAATTACACAAGCATGTTTTTCACTCTTTGGACTTCTGCAAGCCAGCAGAAAATTTTCCAGAACAGACGGGACAGCAGGGAGAGAGACAGTAACCCTGGTCCCCTCCTCCCCACCCTCCGTGACTCCAAGGCCCTTTTGCTTACAGATACGCTGCATGGCTCTATTCAGACAAGGTAGTTTGGATACACCTCAAACAAGCTGCCAACTGACGTTTTGCAAGTTGATGCAGATTATGCTAGAGATGCTGAAATGCAGTTCTGTGAGCAGCCAAAATAGAAATAAATTTTCAGTGTCCTCTCACCCGAAGGTCAATAATTGTGCTTGAGGAACATACCATGCTCCACTAGCCAGCTTTTCTTCTTTGACAGATGATCTTGTTAACATTTACTTCAATCAACTTGGGGTATCTGCATTGTCATCTTCGTTGATTGGTGTCATCCGGTTGCGGACCTAGACGGTAAGAATTTTGGCTGTTTCATCATTGTCCATTGAGGTGTCCTTGAACAAGTCATTGTGGGGAGAAGAAAGATGAGACCCTTTCCAGAGTGAAGGAAAGAGCATGTCACCCTCTAAGCACTTTGCTCCAGACAAGTCAGTGCCCAGTGATGAGTACGGGTCTGAGAACAGACTAGGGGACGTGTGGGAGAGGGTAACAATTTTGCCCACAAAGACCAACAGCCAGGCATCAGGGCTGCTAGAGGCTTTGTCATAGGAGCTAAAGACACAGACCCTGAAAACAGTCTGCTCAGATGAAAACAGCGGTTCTCCCATTTACAAATGACATGGGATATTGTTCAGAGGACTCTGTGCTTCTGTTTACTTACCTGGATAACAAAGAGCATCAACCTCAGAAGTTTCTTGTGAGAATTAAGATGATTAAAATGAGATTGTCCTTGCAAAGCCCTTAGCAGGGCACCTGGCTCAGAGGAAGTGCTCTCTTGAGTATTAGCCAATGTTGGGGACTGGCCAGATGCCCACCACCTCTGTCTCCTCCCTCTGAGCAAACAGAACAACTATATTTCCCAGGCTCCCTTGCAAATAGAGCTGTACTGTGCAACTAGTTCTGGGCAATGGAATGTGGGTGGACTCTTGTGCCAGTTCTAGGGCTGACAGTAAAACAAACCTTGTGTAGTGCGTTGAAGAGTGGCTCCCAAAAAAGACATATCCAAGTCCCCAACCCACAGAGCCTATGAAGATGTCCTTATCTGTGAAAAGGGGTCTTTGCAGATGTAATGAAGTCAAAGATCTTGAGATGAGACAACCTTGAGTCTAGGGTAGGCCCTAAATCAAATGACAGGTATCCTCGTAAGAGAAGAGAAAGAGAGAGAGTGAAAGAAAGAACACAGATACACAGTGAAGAGGTCCAAGTGTAGATAGAGGTGGAGATTGGAGTTATGTGTGTACAGCCAAAGAAACTCAAGAATTGTCAGAGGCACAAGACGCTAGGAAAGAGGCATGGAATGGATTCTCCCTCAGTGTCTCCAGAAGGAACCAACCCTGCCAACATCTTGATCTTGAATTCTGGTCTCCAGAGCTGTGAGACAATAAATTTCTGTTGTTTTAAGCCCCCAGTTAGTGTCAATTTTTTATGGAAGCCCTAGGAAACTAAGACACCAGGTAAGCACTCAAGCTCTTTCTCTCACAAGCAAATGACCCAAGGAGAGCAGACTCACCCAAGAGATGGAGCCTGAATCCCTGAGTCACCACCTGGGTGGAGAGCTGCCCGGGAGAGCTGACAGTGCTCATCAGATTGTACAGGAGTGAGAAACACGCTTCTTGTATACTGAACTGCTGAGATATGGGGTTGTTTGTTACAGCAGCTAGCATTAATTACCCTGAGCAATACAACTATTATGATGAAGAGATCAAAAGTAGGAATCCAGGTGAGACAGAAAGGAAGAGCAACCCAAGAACAGGAAAGTTGAACAGAAGAGGAGGCAAGCGGTTCTCCCTCCTCACCCTCAGTGGTATATCAAGTTCTGGTCTTGGGGATTCCCTGGCAGTCATTGCCAAAAAAAAAAAAAAATTCTGGGTCTTTCTCGTTCAGTTGCACTCAAAACTCTGCTGGTCCCACCTTATCCTCAAAACCTGCTGGAGCTATTGTTGGCTCAGAGACATAGTCAGACCCCTTATTACAGAACAGGGCTGTCAAGTCCAGGACCCCATGGAGAAACACTAACATGATGTCCTGGGGAGACCTCACATAGAGGAGGAGTGTGGTCTCAGGCCAAAGCCAACCCAAGAGCACACCCAGGACTGAGCCAACACTGCTCAGGCAAGATAAAGCAAGATAAAGATGGTATAATCTGTCCAGAAGACAACTCAGTTTGTCAGATCGTCCATTAAGAAAACTGGGAAATCATAGCCTGGGGCTTAGAAACTATAGGAAAAGAGGAGAAATGGTGCTCAGGAAATTCTGAGGGACCACAGTGCAATCTGTGTCATCCCAAATGGAACTGATTTTAACTGGAATAGCTTATCATGGTCCTAGGACAGCATAGGTGCAGGGAGACAGGCTCTGTTCTGTGCAGCCAGGATGCCTAGATCTTGTGTCCATCAGAGAATTATTGTCACAGGCATCAAGGACCCTCCTGGAAAGCAGTAACCCTCTGGCAGAGAGCCTTGAGGGAGCAAGACTGGACCAAATGCAAGGGAACGAGGATCACTTGGAGAGCAGCCTGGAGGGTAAGGGGGCCGAGCGAGACTCCACAAAAACAAGCAAGGGAACATCTGGAAGGAGCAGGGAGAGTGGGCCCTGGGGAGCATCCCTGGGGGGAGAGATGGATGCACTCATGCAGAGAGCATTACTCCTGTTCATCCTGAGATGCAGAAGCCATGTCCCAGAGACCTGAGCGCCAAGTCATAACAAATCAATAAAGAAGGCAGCGTCCCTGAAACGACCTGAATTTCCTGTTCTCTGACCTGAAAAAGCAGAGGAACATTCACAGGAAATTCCCAAGGACGAGAGGGAGGGTTTCTTGGCTGAAGTTCCAGTGATGAAGCGGGTGAGGCTGCTCCAGAAACATAAGTCAATTCTTCCCATTTTTTAATTCTTAAGAAGTTGATTTCTTCATAAAAGGAGGTTGTAAAACGTATAATATAAACAAAACATATCTTCCATATGGTCCAGAATTCTTGGAACCTGGAGTTCTGGCTAAAAATGCCCACACATCTCCCTGGTCTCACAGTCTTGGCTTGGATTCCCCCAGAAGCAAACTTTAAGGCAAGGATTTGGATGAAGGTGGTTTGACGGGTTGGTTATCAGAGGCGGCATGGGCGGGGAAGTGCTGACATGAGGCAAGAAGGGAGTAAAGCCAATAAAGAGCATGTGGTCGAGCAGGTCACTACGTGCTATTGGGGGTCACCTCCACCAGGATCTCTGGAAGGCAGGATGGTACAGCCTCGGAGTGACCCCACCTGAGGAGCAAGGGAGCCAGGATGGTTGTCCTCTAGCCCCCCACTGGGCATTGGCCAGGGACTGCCTTGAGTAGCAGTGATGCCCCATCACCACCGAGACCTGCATGCAGGCTGAGACAAGGCCCCGGGGAGTAGCAGAGGCTTGCAGGAGGCCATAAGCATTAACTGGATTGACCAGGGCCAGGAGACACGGGAGACACGCAGACCATTTGTCTCACCACATCACCAACTCCCCAGACCAGACATACCAAGAGAAGTGGACAGACAGCAATTGTCCAGGGAACTTGGTCCATATACGATGCCCATCTCCGTAGTTAGGCCACCAAAGGTGACCCTTGTGTGGCAGAGAATGTACCACCCCTCTATATCCATCCTCCCAGATGTCCGTCCCGTGTCCCCTTCCTGGAACTGGAATGTGGACATCATGGTGATCCATCTTAAACCAGAAGGGAAAGGGCAGGTCCTCAGGATGGAGTCAAATGAGACAGAAGGAACATGTTTCTGATCCCAGGAGCTGCTCTCCCAGCCCCGGAAGGCTTCACCCAGACTGTCACAGGTGAGACAAGCCTGTCGTTGGAGCCACTTTTACTGGGGGTCTTGGTTAAAGCAGCTGAACTCAAATCTCGATTGCCACCCCCTACCGTCAGCTTTTCTGAGATCTGGACTGTAATAGCGTTGGAGAGGCACCATATTTGTTTGCTTCCGAGCTTTCTTCCACTTCCATTCCCAGGGAATTTTAGCAAAAGGTTGTGTAGCCTAGCAAGCGGGGGGCCTCCTGAGGCCTGGCTGGAGGAAAGCACAGCCTCGTGTCTCTGATGGAAAGTCGGGGATGTGTTGAATCAGCCCTGTTTGTGGGTTAACCTTCCTTGGAAGACATGCTGGCCCTTTAGGACTCTGGGTCGGGTCCAGGTGGTGCAGCCATGGACCAACCACTCCATTTCTCGGAGCCTTGCTTTATTTGTTTATGAAATGCGCGGGTGGATGAGATCCCACCCCCGGCCCACCCCCGGTGGCTTGAAGCATTGAACGCTTTTTGATTTATGAACAGGAAGGCACATAAGGGAGCGGTAGATGGGGGTGAGAGGACCGAGTGAGTGAGTGCTGGATTGAGAGCCCACAAGTTCATTTAGACCCAGACAGTCACCAAACACACTCCACAAACAGCTCCCTGGAATCACCATCACACACCCCCTCGGAGGTTATCACATTAATAAAGGATCCCGAGTCCTGTTTTCCCATCCAACGTTCAGCTCCACCAGGAGGATGCACTTGGAGCTACACTGCAGTGGGAGGGTGGCAATGCTGGGGGAAAATTACAAATGCTGCAGAGTCTGCACTGCCCCCTCCCCACTCACAGCTCTGCAGCAGCAAAGCCATTCCCATGGCCACTGTGCTCGTCAGCTTGGCTCAGTGCCCTAGTGCTGCAAAGGCTGCCAGCTAGCTGGGTTGCAAACAGATCACACACAAAAGAGCCTAAGCAACACCTGAACCACGAGAAGATCTGCGATGACAGCCAGTGCTGGCCCCAGACCAACCTCTGCAGCCTATGCGTGGCCTTTGCCCACAGCTCTGCGGTCTTGGTAGCTGTTGATGCCGTGATGCTGCCAGGTCACTTCAGCCATCAACACCTCCCACCTTGGGGGATCCCACAGAAAATATGGGTGTGACGATGCTATGCAGCTTCCATCCACAGAGACCCACCCTGGTGACACGGTGATCTGCCGGTCATCTCAATGGCCTCATCACTGGGCCACCATCTTGGACCTCAACAGATTTCTACTCGACACGCGGATGTGTCTGCACTGTCCTCATGGAGAGGGGTAAACTGTGGTCTCCCCCTGCCAAGGGATTCTCCATTAGCTAGTGCGATAATAATTAACACACGCATAGCAGGTAAGTTACAAGACCACACCAAGTGCTAAGGTACAAGAGATACAGCACAGAAAACACCACTGTATGAATTTCCTATTGCTGCTGTAACAAATTACAGCAAACCGGTACCTTGAAATAACACAAATTTACTATTACAGCTGTGGAGGTCAGGAGTCCAAAATGCATTTTAAGGATTGAAAATCAAGATGTGGGCAGGGCTGAGCTCCTTTTAGAGGCTCTGGTGGAAGAACTGTTTCCGCCTTTTCCACCTTCTGAATGCCACCTGCATTCCTTGGCTCACAGCGCCTTCCTCCGTCTTCAAAGGGCATCACTCCAACCTCTATGCCATCATCATATCTTTTTCTAACATGATCCTTCTGCCTCCCTCTGATAAGGACCCCATGATTATGTTGGGTTCTCCCAGACAACCAGTATGATCTCCCTACCTCAAGATCCTTAACTTAATCACATCTGCAGAGGCCCTTTTGCCATCTAAGGTAACATATTTATATTTTCTGGGGCTTAGAACGTGGACATCATTGGGAGCCATTATTTTATCTACCACCTCTGTTGGAATTCGGAGGCAAAAGGAACTCCTAAGGGCTTGAATGAATGAGGGAGGCATCATGGGGACCACTAAAGCTTGTAGACCCCTAAAGCCACCCTATGTGCATAAGAAATTGGTAGTTGATGCCTCGTACTGAGTGATACAGGTGTCAAGGACCACAGGTTCCCAAGTCAGACACAGATGAGAGATTCCACTTCACCCTTCACTAACTGCATGACCCTAAGCATTTCCTGATCCTCTCTGAGCCTTAGTTTTCTCATCTGTAAAATGGGGATAAAGCACCTACTTTATAAGATTATTAAGATTCAATGAGATAACATATGTATAAAGTGCTCAGTGGCTTGCTTCAGCCTGACACACAGAAGGGACTCTGTTCCCTCCCTACCACCCTGGGGACTTTATTATACCCACTTTACAGAGGGGGAAATTGAGGCCAGTGGAAGTTATGGTTCTTGCCCAGGACAACACTGGTGGAAGTAACTGAGTTGGAGCCAAAGCCTGGCTCTGCTGACCACAGGTGCAGGGCGGTCTGCTCCCCTGAGAGGGTAGGTTGAGAGGAGGAGCTTCATCCACATGGAAGGAATGACAAAATATATGCTAAGCAGGATCCTGGATTTGCAGTGTTCAGACACCTGCTGTCTCTGCAGCCACCACAGGCTTGGGGATTTGTTTGCTTTTTTATTTTGATTTTTTGGAAGGAAGTGTCCTAGAAATGTACATGTCTTCGTGCCCATCTATCCTGATTCTATTGTATGTCTACACATTGTCCGCTGGGCTGACTTAAAAAATCCACCACATGACTGCCTTTCTAAGACCCTCTTAAGAAAGAAAAATGAAGCATGAAGGCTGATTTTGAACTCTGACCAAATCAAGGTCTTGCTTGGCTGTTGACTGAATGAAACTACAGGGTTCCTTTATGTCTCTCAAATATGGATCTTCATGCCCTCAAATACAATGGGAGCTGATTTCTTCAGAGTACATGCAACTTGGATATGTATTTATTCATTCACTCTCCCAGCAAATATTTAGCAAGCAACTAACTTGCCATCAAATGGATGTCCCTGACCTCACGGAGCTGAGCAGAGGATGTGACACTGATCAAAGAAGCACATAAATGCATGTGAAAGTGAAGCTGTAATAAGAGCCTTCAAGAACAGGACCTTATGTGTGGGGTGGGGGTGTGAGAGGAGGAGTTGCACCAGAAACAGTGGTGTGTTTCCTCCACCTCCTGAGCACACAGGTGGACGAATTTCCTGCTTCCCTAGAAAATATGTGTAGCCACGTGCCTGTGTTCACCAGTGGAACTGCTTTGAGTCATTTCTGGGCCTGGCCCTTTACAAACCTTTGATGCCATCTTCCATGAGGAGGACAGCCATGGCTCAGAACACCTGCCTCAGGCTCTGCACTGAGTAAGAAATAAGCTTCTACTGGGTGTGGTCTCCTGGATCTGGGGGCTGAGCTCTTCCAACAGTTAGTTTTACCTCAACTGCTCCAGAAGGTAACTTGTCAGCTCAGAACTAAAGCATGGTAGGAGGTAACCGGATGCAAAGACTGAGGGGCAGACTGAAACGCCCTGACATGGGAGGAAGGCCAGCACATCTGAAAAGCTGAAGTATCCAGAAAGTGAGGGGAGAGGGCACGTCAAGGAGATTGGCTTTATCCTAAGAGCACAGGGAAGCTGGTGCAAGGCTTTAAGTGTGGGGACAATAAGGCAAGGAAAAGGTGACACAATCAGATTCACATTCTTAAAAGAGTACTCTGGCTGCTACAGGGGAATGTTCTAGAAAGAGAACAGCAGGTGCAAAGTGGAGGAATCAGAGGAACAGTGAAGTGATCCCAGTGTGAGTGGTGAGGCTCTCTCCCAGTTATCAGGTCAACCCAGACCTTTGGACCAGTGGATCATTAGAGAGTGGGGCACAAGCTCTCCTGTCTCGAGCTGGATATGCTTCGTGTGTGGCTTCCACAGCACGGTGGATGGTTAGAGGACTAGGGCGCGGGTGGCCGTGGCAGTACCAGAGGGAAACATGTAGTCAGGGTGATGTTTCTGGCATTGGTAAGGTACACATGAGAACATGGCAGGGAAGACTTCTCCCAGTCTAACTGTGCTTTCACCTGCAACCAGGTGTCTCTGTGCAGGAATCCATCTCATAAGTCAATGAGAGCCTGGCTTGGGACAAGACAGTCATCTCACTGGAACTCCTCAGTTCATTTTGCAGGTGGGCTAGGAAATGGTTCTTTAGTTGAGGGGCTGTAAAAAAAAAACCCTCCCTGAAACCCAAAAAGCACTAACAGAGAAGCCCTTCTCCATCCACCCACCCTTTGTGAGCTGTCACAACTCGTGTGATGGCATTTTTCTAAACTCTCAAGCAGCAGAGACCCTGCAACACTGGCACATAGAAATAACGAGAATGGTAGCTTCAGGGATTCAAAATCTTCATATTCACATCTGCTTTACAGGGCAAGGAGCAGAGAAAGGGCTAGCTCAGTGTTGTACTTTTGACAATCCTCTGGTCGTTTTATCCATAAACCCTGATGAGGCCCTATGCAAGCCCACCATTATCCCTGCCCTGCAGACCCACCCCTGACTCCCACGGAAGTCACATAAAACAAAGCAACAGTCACTGATATTCAATTAAGCATCTGTTAGCAAAAGAAGAAGCTATTTCCAAAAGGGCAACGTGGCACTGAGCAGAGTCCACTGTCACAGCTGTGAGGAAAACGTCAAGGCAGCAACTGAGAGGAAACAGTGGCAATGAGAACACATCAGAGCCAGGTGGTCGATCAGTGGGGTTGTGGAGCAAGGCCAGTGTGTTATTCAGTCCAATCACATTACGGTAAAGGACTTTCGGGAGAGCTGGTGAGCCCTGCCCCTGAGAAGGTGGATGTTGTGGACTGAATGTTTGTGCCCCCCCAAAATTCATAGGGTGAAACCCTAACTCTTAATGCAATCATGTTAGGAGATGGTACCTTTGGGAGGTAACAGGCTTTAGAACAGGTCATGAGGGTGGACCCCCATGATGGGATTGGTGCTCTTATAAGAGAAGAAGAGACACCAGAGCTCTCTCTCTCCACCATGTGAGGACACAGCAAGAAGGAGGCCGTCTGCTTAGAGACAGACGGGTGGTTGCCAAGGGGGGAGGGGGACGGATTGGGAGTGTGGGGTTAGCAGATGCAAACTATTATATAGAGAATGGATCAACAACAAGGTCCTACTGTGTAGCACGGGGAACTATATTCAATATCCTGTGATAAACTGTAATGGAAAAGAATATGAAAAAGAATGTATATATATATATATACACACATATATGTATGTATATGTATGTGTGTGTGTATATATATGTATAACTGAATCACTTTGCTGTACAATAGAAATTAATATATTGTAAATCAACTATACTTCAATAAAATACATTTTAAAAGAAGAAGAAGGATGCCTCCTGCAAGCCAGGAAGAGAGCCCTCACTGGAGAACCAAATCTGCTGGCACCTTGATCATGGACTTCCAGCCTCCAGAACTGTGAGAAATAAATATTTATTGTTTAAGCCCCCCAGTTTATGATATTATGTTATAGCAGCCCAAGCTAGGATATTGGACATTGCACAGTGACTGAGAAACCCCACCTGGATCATCTATGATTTGAATTGGAGTCAAGTGAAAACTCCTTAACATGCCATTAATATGAATCCTTACCTTAAACACAAATTCTAAATGAACTCTCATCGTAAACTCTTTCCCCCTATCTAACCTTCCCCTACAATTATACTAATTTATCGAGGTTAAACTTCAGGGTATACAAAATGTGTGCATTCAAAGGTACAATACTAGGCTTGCAAGACTTGAGAAAAGACAACAGCATGAAGTTAAAATCAAACAACCCAATTAAATGACCTATGGAGATGCCTACCTCATGCATGAGATGGCCTCTCACTGTCACTTGAGATGGAAAAATCCCTTCGCCTCCCTCAATACACAAGGATGGAGTGTAAGGAAGACAAGAAAGAACAAAGAAAGAAGCTAAAAATAATAGAAAAGAAGAGAAAAAATATTGTTAATTATAGATCATAGATAAGACTGTCTGCTTGGAAATCTTAAAGAATCTACTGAAAAATGATCAGATATTATGTAGTTCAGTAAGATGAGTAGTTAATGAGTTAAATATACAGATATCAGTAGTTTTCCTAGAAAACAGCAAAACCAGCTAGAGAACACTTTGGGGAAAGATTCTATTTAGAAGGACCAAAAAACTATGAAATCCCTAGAAATAGAACAGAAAGAAATCTGCAAGACCTATATGAAGAAAACTATAAAACTTGACTGAAAGTCATAAAACGCTCTAAGGACAATGTTATAAACACATCAGTTCTTCCCTCACTGTACCCCAGTTTAGTTATAAATTCGTGTAATTCTGCTTGTCCGTGGCATTTTATTTTTTTCCTGCATGTCTTGGATGTTCTATTCTTGGATGTCTGTGAGACCCGAATAATTCTTTCTTTTTTTAGTTCATGTGAGTGGGTTTCTGCTCATTTCAACCAAATGAGTCAACCTAGGCTGCCCTCCCATCCCTCGTGGGCCCATATATCTTGGGTCTTGGATCCTCTTATGCATCCCCCTGCATCTCTCTCCACATGAACTTTTGCAGCTTCTTGCAAAAAAAAAGTTTGTTTTAAGAATTTGGGGCAGCTTTAACCTGCCACAATACCAGCTTCAGCCCCTACTCAATATCTCCTTCCCATTAACTGGCTCAGGTCCCATGACTATTGGTTCAAACTCACGAGGAAAAGATTCCAATCGTCAGAGCCCACCTCTTGGATCAGGTGCCCACCACTGGCCCAGCTGGCTACAGCCAAGAGAAGCAGAGTCCCATGAATTGGGTTGACTCAAGAAAAAGCATGCTGGTGATGGAGGTGACGATTGACTCTTTACCTCATGGTTTATCATTAATAATCTTCCATTTATCACACACCCACAAGGAGATATTTTAAATCCCTAACATTTTCCCATCTACCTTGCCAAGAAGATTTTATCATCACCTTGATGGTAAGGAAACCAGCTGCTCAAGGTAAACTTCTCTGCGGTCACTTGGCCGACCTGTAGGTCAGAGATGAATCCAGTTCCAAGTCCCGAGTGCTGGGGTCCTGTCTCCTGGCCTGCCCAAGTTTGGGTAGCAGTACACCCCCCCCCCCAAGCTGGGGTGTGCTAATACATCGTATCTCTGGGTCTGCAAAGTTCAGCACCTCTTTCTCCTGGGCTTTGCCCTGACTCTCCTCCACCAGCCAACCACCCAGGTTATTTAACTACAACTCCCACCATCTTTCAGATGGCTGCTGAGGGTGGCAATTCCTCAGGAAGACTTGAATGATTCTCCAGGCCTGGATGAGCTGTCTTCTCTCTGTTGCACTGCAGTATGAATCTCCCCATTTTACTGTCTATTTATCGGTGCCTCTTCCCCACCAGCCTGCCAGCACCGTGACAGCACCAAGTACATACATGTAGTAGGAGTTCAATAAACATGCATGAAATGCAACTGACACCATGTGCAGCCCAGCTCGGGTGCACCCTGGAGAGGAAAGTTCCATCCTCTTCTCTGCAATGAACACTGCAGCCCACGGGAGCAGAAAGGCCCTCCAAAGGTGGGAGTCATGAGCCACTGCTCTTTCCTCTGGCTCCACGAATCCATAGACCCAACACACCCAATTCAATGCAGAGGGAGGTACATTTGGAGTCCCCCCCGCCCCATTGCTGTTGGCTGGAGTTTTAGACTCTCATGAATCCACCTGGGAAGTAAAAAATTAAATTCATCCCTGTGGTTCACAAGAAGTCAGATACACCCTTGTCCTGTGATTGGAATGAAGGTGTATCAGAATCATTGAGGGGTCTCTCCAAATGTCACAGCCCTCACCCTACTCCCCTCCTTTTGCTCTCATGGGGATTTGTCAGGGAGGGAGGGAGAGTTTCCTGTCCCTTAGAATATTGGGGAAGAACCCCTCCCTAGGACTCCCTGCTTTGCACGAAAAGTCCCCTCTTGGGGGAGCATCCTCACTATAAAACCAGATTTGCTTCCAGATTTGTTGAACTGTGCTGGCCATCAGGTCCAGACACATACAGCAAGGGGATATCCCACTTCCTTTATGTGAAATATTGGAGAGAATGAGGGAGCAATGGGGTTGCTGTGAGATGGGATGTAGAGGGAATTCATCGGAATTCCTTAAGCACTTGTTTTGTTCCCAACTTTCTTTACATTGGTGCTCCAGGGAACTCCAAAGAAGACTACGTCACATTCATACCCCTGCTGTCTAATGAAGCTTTCTATGGAGAGCTCCCTCAACCCACTGTCCTCTTTTCAGCGGGGACCACAGGTCATCAGGAGTCCCAAGAAGCTCTGGCTGCTTGCCAGTGCTGCAATGATCCTAACTAGTGCTTGTCTAATTGGAAACCCATCAGAGGAGCCCGAGTTCGCCCTGTCCCTAGCAGCCCCAGAGAACTGTCCAGAAAAAGGAATGAAGACGAAATGCAGCTTCCACATCAGGTTCTCATGCGGCACAGCTCCAACCAACAGCCAGTCTCGGGGGCGGGGGCCTCCTGCCACCTGGGGCCCCAAGGCAGGCACTCACCCCGCCCCCTGGCTCTTGACTCGAAGGAGTGTTCTCTGCATGTGACAGCCCTCTCCTCCCTGCCTACCCTTTGGGGTGTGGGAAGCAATTCACCTACGAGGTTTGCAGGGGAAGAGCTGGGATGGGAGAGAACTTGCAGCTTCTCCAAATTGCAGGATGTGCTAAATAATCCTAACAGGTGGCAACTCACTCCCTGAGGGGTGTCAGGAGCTGCGGAGGGGGATGGGAGGGCAGACCAGAGAGCCACCTGGCCCTGGAGCACCCCAGGTACGGAGAGCTGCTGGTGAGCGGCAGACCAGCCCTCAATAGTGGGGGCATCCCCTGCGGAGCTCCGAAACGCAAAATGCGCCTGCTGTGTAAACCTGGGTGATTGCCCCTAAACAGATGCATCGCCCTCCCCCTTCTTGTTCTCCTGGATGAGTCTTAATTCCCCAGGGAACATTCTGAACTCTCTAGCACCCCAGGATCCAGGGCTCTAATCCAATCATAAGAAGAAAATTCATCGCCATCGCCAGTCAGAGGTTAGAACTCTCCAAATGAGACAGGCACAGCTGAGAACGCATCTTCCGTTCTCAGCAGGAAAGCTCCTCACAGAGGGCACCCACCGTGTTTCGGCTCTAACCCTTAGAAGGAGAAGAAAATAGACATCTAGCCTTACTTCTAGCAACGGTAATTTCCCAAGTTAATATAAAGGGAGAAGTGGAGGCAGACACTTGAATCATGCATCTCAACTCCATTTTATTACAACATCAAGGAAAATAATCAGTTGCGAGAGGAATGGTACTGGAGATAAACAGATATTAAGCCGCTCACAATTGCATAGTCTATGCCTTCCTACAAGGGTATAAATATCACGGGTCTCTGTACATGCATTGCGGGACTGCGGTGCACGTGGGTATCATGTGCAGATGATTTCCCTCGAAGGTGTTGTTCTTTTAATTTCTTGACAGGGTGGTTGAAGGTGGTGACTTCAGGCAGACTAGGAAGGGGCTCTCCCGCTAGGACTGGGACCCAGCCTTTTTCTTCTGGAATTTTCTGAACTGAGACTGAATGGCCACTGCTGCGCGTTCTGTCTCTGGTGCATCCATGTCGATGTCGAACTCCTCTTGAACCTTCTTCTGCCCATCTGGAGCAAGAAAAACACAAACATAAGGCAATCACTGAGCTGCAAGCAGGAAGACGGACAGCAGCTCTGGATCAACAAAGCCTCCGGGGCACCATGTGGCACCACCCCCAGCACAAGACCTAGTTTGCAAAATACAAGCCTGTGGAGTGCGTCCTGAACCTCCTCCGGGCTCAGAAGAAGCATCTTCTGGCTGCTTGGCCTCTACGCCTGTGAGGGAGGGACGATGAAACTCAAAGACACAGTCGCAACATCGTAGATATCTTCTGTGCATGATTTTCTGTTCTTATGGCCCCATTTAACATTAGGGTTAACAGATACACACTACTATGTATAAAATAGATAAACAACAAGGACCTACTGTATAACACAGGGAGCTATACTCAATATCTTGTAATAACCTGTAATGAAAAAGAATCTGAAAAAGAATATATATATATATATATATATATATATATGTTTAACTGAATCTCTTTGCTGTACACTTGAAACTCACACAACACCGTAAATTAACTATATTTCAATTAAAATTTCTTTTTAAATTTTAGCAATGATGTTACTTTCCTCTGGTTTCTCATGTAGATACAATTTAAATAGTGCTACAGATATGGACCCAGAGATACAACCACTGGAGCTAAAAAAGTCACTGAGTTTCTGTGCACACACCCTTCTATTACCAATGAGATTTACTTATTGAATTAGGGCTTTTTTTTTATCATTGTCACAGATGGATGACACCATTCGACCTTCACAATCAAGCTGGACTTTCACAAGTCTTACATTTTGTTCCAACAAGGTAGGCTTTGCATTTTTTGCTAAGGCAGAGGAATGAACTCATTCACGGTTACGATCATTGAAAATAGGATACAAGCCAAAGCGAAGTGATCACCTGTGCTGATTGTCCCTGTGTGATGTGACCTTTCCAGCTAAATGCTGAAAACAAACAGATAAATAAAACCCTCTAATCATTCCTTCGGTCTAGTGAAAGTTAATCATTAGAATCATTAAAGGCATTATTTATTTTGCTTTTTTTTTTTGGACCAGGGATTAAACCCATGACCCCTGCAGTGGAAGCACAGAGTCTTAACCACTGGACCGCCAGGCAAGTCCCAAAGGCATTATTTTTTAATACAGACACAAGGACCCACCCCAGACTCAGGGCTGCCTCTTTGTATGGCCACAGCAGAAAAGCTCCTGAGAACAAGACCAAGTTAGATAAATCAGCGTCCCTGCAGGTAGGGCCAGACAGCCCTACTTTTTAAAAAAGCCTCTCAGGTGATTCCAAGATGCAGGCAGAGTTGAGATCCAGCTACTTGGCTTCAGATGAAGTAACAAACAAGGTCCTGAGGTTAATTCCAGGAAGAACTGGGGGCAGAACCCACCTCGGCACCTGGACGGAGAGCAACCCTGCCACCCTGGGCTCACACCTGGAGCAGAGGGGCCGGACAGTGTGAGGAGCACGTCTAGCTTGGGGATGGGAAAATCGGGGGCCTTTGAGGCAGGAAAGGAAGTCCAGCCAGGGAGCAGGGACAAGGCTCTATTACTTGACTTTGTCACCAGGCAGCCTGAGTTCATCACTTAACCTAAATGTGGTCCATCTCTTCAATGCCTGTCTTAGTGCCCTTGGATGAAAGTATTCAGGCAGTGCCCCCAGCATAGAGGGTAGAGGACACTGGGAATATATGCGAGACAGGTTCCTTCTCTCCTGTTTACTCTGTCCTGTTCTCTCTCACACAATCTCTCTCTCTCTCTCTCTCTCTCTCTCTCCCTCTCATAAATAGCTAGCTAGATAGCTAGGTAGTTAGGAAAGATAGATGGTAGACAGATAGGTAGATAGATAGATAGACAGATAGATAGATAGATAGGTAGATAGAATGATAGAATAAGTAGATAGATGAGAGAGAGAGAGAGAGAGAGAGAGAGATGCATCTGGTTGCGTGACATTTCCTTTGTAGATCCTTGAGCAGGTTCCTCTCAATTTTCCCAGAGACTAAGCAGGTTCTGCCCGGAGCCCTCCAATCCCACCTCCATCTGGGAGGAGAGGATGCTGGCTTTGTAAGCCTTGCCGGACTGATCGGTCCATGACCTAAATCAGCAGAATTGTTTTCCTCTATCCCAGATTGACTGCCGAGGCCCCTAAATGCAGAGATTTTGAGTGCACCAATGTCCAGGGACTATTTGGGGCAATCTTTTTTAACCCATGAGAACCCAGATGATATGGAGAATAGTGGGATTGTCTCTTACTGCATCGGGTAGCCATCCACATTTTACTCCACACTGCAGGGCCCTTTCTTCAGAGACTCTCTAAGGGGCAGGGCCATTAGGAGGGATAGGAGTTTCCTGAACCTCAAGTTCATCCTTTAAAAATGTTTCACTAATGTTATCACATGAGCCCGGGACTAAAGTGCAAATATCTAGCGAACCTGAAATGTGATGGCTCCAGCTCACCTGCCCACAGCAGGGAGGAGAAGCAGCAGCTTCTGTACCAAGATTGTCATAAGATGGTTTGGAGACCCAAGCCCCTGTCCTCCCGGAGGAACCCTTGCATCTACTGTACCGTGATTGCAAAGGGGGAGAATGAGCTCTGACTCAACAGAAGATGGGAGATTTCTTTTTCAGATTTAAAATGTTGCTGCAGCCTGAAGCTTTTGAATAGCCTGCTTTATCTTTTCCCTTTTACAATAATGGAAGAAAACAGCAATATTATTTTTTGACACATGATGAATGAAGGTGCGGAAAATTATGTATATTTAGGGAATGTATAATGAGACAGTAAGGGCGGGTCATAAAAATGAATTTCACAATTATATCTTCAACTAATATCTTCAGCCAAAAGTGATTTATCGAGTTCTCCCTCGTTTGAAAAGTATTCCGGTGTTTAAAAAAGAAACCACTAATATTTCAGGAATCGTTACTCTCTCTACTTTGTAGAGTCAAGCACGTCTTGGGGAAGGTCTGCCATGGTTACTCCTGCTGAGCCGTCCAGGGACGTGCAAAGCAGGAGGGGGACCCAGACTGTGGTGGAGAGGGGACAGCTAATTAGAATCGGTGGCGCAGTGTTCAATGCAAATGATGTGAGGGCCTGGAGATGGGTCCATGTGGTCCTGGGAGCTAGAAAAGCAGAGCTCTGAGCACCCCAGACTCTGCAGGAGGGAAGGGATGATGGAGGAGAGCATCTGAGGGACCACTGCCAGTGGCCAGAGCCCCTGGCCCTGCAGAAATCTCAGTCATCAAGCTGCCTGCCAAGGCTCTTCTCCCATGACTTGGGTGATGGTGACCACGGAGGGTGCAGGGTGGCCATACGAAAGCCTCCCTTCCCCGTCACTCCAGGGCAGAGGAGAGATGCCTACCACCAGCAGCAGCTGAGACCCAAAGGTAGGACCACAGCCATGCCCGCTGGGGACAGGAAGGGCCCCAGGAGGTGTGCTCCCTCCAGGGCCCACCCCATCCCCTCCCCCCACCGCATGTGGCTCTCCTTGGGGCGATCACTATCTTATTCTACTTCCTGCTCTCCTCCCTAGTTTGTGGTCCATTGTCCCACTACAGCATGAGCTCTGTAAGGGCAGGGACATCACCTGCCTTGTTCCAGTGGCTCAGCCAGGGCTCAGCACATCGTAGGTGTTCCATGAGTGACCAATGATTGCAAGTGAGTCCATTAATCAATAAGGCAGGCGGCTGTCCAGTGCAGGCCTTTCCTGGAGGACTACACCAAGTCACTCACCCTGGGTGGGAACCGTTTCATTTCCACGTGGCAGGGGGTCCTCAGCCCCTCTTCCACCACATGGCCTCTCGAGGAGGAGACTGGGAGGTGCCACGGCAAAGCCTCTGTGGGGCATTGACCTCAGGTGACGTGGTGAGGAAGAGGTGAGGTTCCTCTCTCGGATGGAAAATGTGGCCACTTGGAATGACGTCACGAAGCGTTGTCTAAAGGGTTTTAGGGGATGGTCAGGGCCCTGGTGGGAGAAGGGGTGCCCAGGCGTGCAGAGGTGGGCATCTTCCGATACTCCCACTGATGGTGGAGTCTCATGCCAGGGAGCCCCGGGTGGGCTAAGCCCCTCCATGCCCAGAGCAGTGCCTGCCACCAGCACCATGTCAGAGAATAAACAAAAGGCAGGCCTCACGTCAGGCAGACAGAGCCCTCCAGCCCCCTGGCGGATGGAGCTGACTCCTTCCCAACCCTCAGACCCTCCCGGCCCGGATGAGGCCGCTGGCAGAAGCAGGGCTGTGGGTCAAGGCGAGGTGGATTGGGGGTGTCTCTGCCTGCTCTGTGGCTCTCAGGAAGGTTCTTAGCTTCTCTGAGTCTCAGTTTGCTCATCTCAAAAATGGAGAAGTAAAAATATTGTTTTAAAAGCCTGCTCTGGGAGTTCCCTGGTGGCCTAGTGGTTAGGATTCTGGGCTTCCACTGCCGTGGCCCAGGGTCAGTCCCTGGTCTGGGAGCTGAGATCCCACAAGTCGCACAGCACGACCAAAAGAATCTTTTAAAACCTTTTTAAAAGCCTGCTGCACCTAGTCACCAGTGTCATGTGCAAATCCAGGCCATGGTGTAAATTGCATGCAGGCCCAGTTGTGACGGGCAGGTCTTGCTACGTCAGAGACGGCTGTGGACAGTCACGTGGTTCTCCAGCCCGGCCAGGGCCCTGCATCTGCTCAGTGGTGAGACTTACGGGTGCTTGGGCCCCAACGCGAAGGGGAAGGGATGCTGCCCAGCAGGGCCGGCCATGCAACCTCCAAACACAGCCCGGCAGGGGCGTCAAGGCATCAGGCCCCTCAGGTGGCCTGTGGCATTTGCTGGGCTTGTGTTTGTTGGGACGGTCCCTGCTCAGCAGCACAAAGCACAGAGACGCCTCCACCTAAAGAGGACTCCCAGGTCCCGTGAATAGACACCTGGGAGAGCGCAGAAGGGCGGTGCCAGTCCCTGCCGCTGGGAGGCCCTGAGGGCACCGGGCTCTGCACAGCTTCTCCATCAGAAGGGACAGTAGACCTCGGTGAGCTGTGCAGGGGACCTGAGCCGTCTTCATTTCCAGATCTCCCTGCAGCCACCCGGCTTGTCCTCTGCTGCCACTCACATCTGCACTGGGTGGGCTGCACCTGACATTATTATTCAGGGTCCCAATGCCTGACGTGGACAAAACACATCCCGCTCGGTTCCTGGCGGTGGCTTTTGAGCCTGAGCGCCTTGTAAACTGCCGGGGACTGAGCAGTCCTTATCACCTGTATCTGTCTGGGGTCCTGGAATTTGATCATTCTGTATGTCCCTCCACGAAGGAGTTCTAAAGCTTACCAGGAGAATGGTCAAGAGATTATTTATTCCAATCCACTGGTGTGATACAAAAAGATAGCAATTGCCAACTCCCCTGGAGAATGAGAGGAAAACCCACTTCCTGACAGTAGAGCTCAGGAGGTGTGAGTAGGACCCCAACCGCCATGGTCCGTGGACCAGGGCCCCCCACAGACCTTCAGGCCCATTGCCTGGAGCATCTGGTCTCAGAGACATGAGGCAGTCTGAGGAGGTGAGGATTAAAACCTATCAGGCGGGGGCTTCCCTGGTGGCGCAGTGGTTGGGAGTCCGCCTGCCGATGCAGGGCACACGGGTTCGTGCCCCGGTCCGGGAAGATCCCACATGCCACAGAGCGGCTGGCCCGTGAGCCATGGCCGCTGAGCCTGCGCGTCCGGAGCCTGTGCTCCGTGACGGGAGAGGCCACAACAGTGAGAGGCCCGTGGACCGCAAAAAAAAAAACCTATCAGGCGGGACAGCTGACTGTTTCCACCACAGTATCCGTCTACCTACCCGTTATCCATCTCTCCGTGTCCCCATCTATCTCCTCTCTGAGAACAAAAGGCACAGCTGCAAAAGCGTCCCAAGCAATTAGACTTTCCTCCCTGGGAAGACACTTCATCAAACAACCCAGGCACAACACAGAGCACTGCCGATGGCCCCAGCCTGATGAAGAAATGGTGCTCCCTGGGGCTTGGGATGTCTCAGGATTCAGCGCTGCCATGACCTCCCCACCAGGAAAACATCCAGTCCTATTCAGATCTATACTTTGCACGGCTCTAGGTATTCCTTACACCGTTTTCCTGAGATATTGCCTTTTCCTTGCAGAAACTGAGACAGGGAATGGCCCTGCTGGTTTTCATTTTATTATATCATAAGAGAAACGTTGAGGTAGCCCTTCTTAAAGATGTCGCTATGTTAAGAACCAGTCTTCCCTGAGCATTAAACGGATCTTCCTTCCTAGACGTAAGTGGCTTTTCTTTTACAGATCATTTGATGGCAAATGGAAAATCGAGAATCATAAATATAAAAGGAAGGAACTGCTACCGGGTAAAGACAATGCCAAATGCATATGACAAGTCTATGATGCTGTCATGAAAATCCATCCAATGGGAGAACCGTTTGATAGACTACAGTCCTCTTTGCGTGATAAACACAGAGTGTGAACTGATAAACACAGATCATCCCTACAGCCCATCAAAATTTCGTACTGAGCAGCTGTATTAACCAGTAGGGCTGCCATTATGAAATGCCACAGACTGGGTGCCTTAAACAACAGACTTTTTTTTTTTTTTTTTTTACAGTTCTGGAGCCTGGAAGCCCGAGACCAAGGTGTCAGATGCTGTGGTTTCTCCTGAGGCCTCCCTCCTTGGCTTGTAGACGGCTGCCTTCTTGCCATGTTCTCACATGGTCTGGGGTCTCTTCCTCTTCTTATAAGGACACCAGTCAGATTGGATGAGGACCCACCCTGATGACCTCATTTTAACTGAATCACCTCTTCAAAGGCACTATATCCAAACACAGTCACCTTCTGAGGGACAATGGCAGTTGGGGGGCGGCGGGGGGTCAGGGCTTCAGCATAGGAATTTGGAGGGAGACACAATTCAGACCTAATCTAACTTTGGGGCTCTCTAGGTTCTAAAGTAACTTTGCATTCTGTGCCTTGTCTGGTTTCTGCAAACGTTTATGAGAGTGGCAGGGGATATCCACCGTCCCCATTTTACAAAGGCTCAGAGACCGTAAGGTGCCTCACCCAAGAGCACCCAGTGAGTGCTGGCCATGGGCTGATTCAGAATCCAGGTCTTGTTTTTATTCCCCAGGATGTTGTTCCTTTCAGGGCCTTAGACAGAGGCCAAGATGACAGCCTTCTGTATGGACCAGTTAATGTTGCTTAGGGGGAAAAAGAAATCTTAAATAGTCCAAGTCTAAACACATGGTACCATCTACCAGTTTGGAAAATCTGCCCGTTTACTAGGTGGTCCAGGAGAATTTATACCGAATTCTGTCGTTCGGCAAATGACCTGGAAGGCCTCGTACGGGCCCATCACTGTTCTAGGGGCTGTGAGAAAACAGACCGCAAGCACAAAACCCTGCTCTCCTGAGAAAAGAGAAAATAAAAAGGTAAATTCATGGATAAGTATTAGAATTTCAGAAACTTCAAAAATAAAGCAGGGTGCTGAGTGGGAGAGCGAGTGTGCATGCTTTAAGGTGGCCAGGTACGGTCTCTGGGAAGGGGACAGAGTGGAGGGAGGAGGCCCGAACCCAAAGCGAACCTCACACCCACCTGCCCAGATTGGGAGCGGGGGGCAGGGGCCCTTCACCAATGAGAAAACACTTTTTGAAAAATTATTCTTCACGTGTTGAAAAAGTATTCTTCATCCATGCAGTTACCATCAAAGTGGCAGACTTCAAATAATTAGCATAAATTCTGTAGAAATTAACAGACATGCAGTCATCCAAGGTATAACAGAGCTACTCATGGATCCTGCAACAGCTCAGGATATGATTTTAAAAGTTGGAAATTCAGCATCATTCCAAAATATATCATATTAACCACCACGCTTGATCAAAGGAACTCTCACATTTGTCTACAATGAGGCAAAGTCATTGCCTAAAGATACTGGCAGTAATTCGTGAACACAGGGGCTTGTGCACGCGTGCGCGCACACACACACACACACACACACACACACACACACACAGGTAAAGGCTTTCGTTTACACATTTATAACCCTCCATATTTTAGGATTTATTTTCTAGAAACATATTACCTCCTAAGGCCTAATCCTGTCGATCAGAAATTTGCACATAAGCAGTAAATTGGGATATAATTGTCCTGAGTAGGAGTTTGCCTTGATTAGGAGGCAAAGCACAGAGCGTACTATAAAAGGACCTAAATTTTAGCACGCCATCAAGAAATAACAGTCATTTAACTTAGTATGCCCTGCAAATGGGGTATTTTAATGCCAAATTTCTTAGAATGTCCTACCTTCTTTCAAAGAATAATGTTAACTTGGAAAGAATTAACATCGGTCAGTTGGGTTGCCCTCGATACATGTAAGCTAACTGACACATTGTGTTCGGGCTCCTGGGGACTCTGAGAGCTGGCCACTGACCCTCTCCGGACCAGGGCTACCACCGAGTGGCCCAAGGACAGCCAGCATGGCTTCCTTCATAAGGATCCAAACCCAGCCCTCCAGGCAGGAAAAGTAAAGGGACAAATAAGAAAAGTAAGAATTGGAATGTTTATCCTTTAAGCCTCAAATTGGGTCAAAATACATCCAGAGAACAAGGCAGCTAATGTTAGGGAAAAGGTCAATTCCTCCTGGGAAAAAAATAATAATAAAAATAAATTGGTATACCTAGTTCATCACGATGTTGACACAGAGAGCCATTTCATGAAACGCCAATAAAAACAAAGACAACACATTCTTTAAAAAGCTGGAAATGAACAGGAAGAGGCCACAGCATCCTCAGCCAGTTGTTCCTGAGTTAAAACAGTGCCTCCCTTGCTGGGCGGGAGCGTGGAATCCCAGCAAGCCAGCTCCGGGCTCCGAGCTCTGGGCGATTTCTCGCTCCTGCCCGCTGGCTCAGGATTTATTGAATGGAGGCTGCTGGTGCGGAGAATTGCAATTTTCCAGTCCTGTGCTAAGCGGCAGAGACTAATGAGCAGGGTCAGGCGTTAGCGGCGGCAGGCAAGGGGGTGGCTTTCCACAACTGCAATGTTCTCTCTCGCATCAAATGAAAACACATTTGCCATTTCTCCTAACTTTGCATTTACCAAGTTAGCGCCCTTTTGGTACTTACAGCTTTTTCCAAGAGAGAGAAATTCTCTTTTGTCCTAAAATAGAGGCATTCTGAAACCCACAGCCTCCACTGTTCACATCAGGCTTTGGTAATATGAAGCCTCTCTCTCCCATAATCCCATTTCTCTGGCCCCTACCTGGATGCACCTTGCTCAGATGACTACCCAGCTGTGGCATTTAGGTAATCAGATAAGTGCACATCTGTGGGAATCAATGGAAAAGAATAAGCACCGGTGAGACCAAAAATTTCCCCAAACTCATTAAGTCTAGGAAGAGAACCAAAAAACGATATAAATATCGTTGAAAAAAGTTTTTCTATTGGAAAGGCAAAATCGGTTTCCTAGCTGTATTAGTCTGCTAGGGCTGCCTTAACAAACCACCACAGACAGTGCAGCTTACACAGCAGACATTTATTGGCTCCAGTCCTGGAGGTTGGAAGTCCAAGGTCAAGGTGTGGGCAGGCTTGGCTCCTCTGAGGGCTCTCTCCCTGGCATGTAGACGGCCGTCTTCTCACTGTGTCTTCACACGCTCTTCCCTCTATGTGTACCGGTGTCCTGATTTCTTCTTATAATGACACCAGGCATCTTGGATTAAGGCCCACCCTAATGATCTCATTTTACCTTCATTACCTCTCTAAAGGCCATATTTCTAAATACAGTCACATTCTGAAGCACTAGGGGTTAGGGTTTCAACAGATGAATTTTAGGACATATAATTCAGCCCATGACACTAGCCAAAATGTCTCCATTTACTAGGAAAAAAATAAAGGCGATGAGGTATGGTAAGAAACAGCTTCGCTAGAGAAGCCTCAAATTCAAGTTCCAACTGACTGAGTGTGGTCAGATTTGCCTTTCTGAGGTTCACATCCTGCCCTGTGTTTGAAATGGGCATGATAATGAATCAAGGCTTGTTTCTGTCTCAAGACATTTACAAGAGAGTGTGCACTGGCTGCTTTGTAATATGTAAAGAGCAATGACAAATTCAGGGTTATCCCCTGGTGGTAATAGATGGGGGCCTACAGGCTGGGTTGCCCAGTACCCTCTCTTTCCACCTTCTCCCTCCACCACAGGTGTCCTGGGAGCAGAATTCTGCCACCCAGGCGAAGGGCCAGCCCAATAGGTGCAGCGTGGCAGGATCTGAGAAGGCAGAAGTGAACCCAGCGGAGGCAACCAAACATAGGAAGAGGCCCCGTCTGGCAGACACAGAGGCAGAGGCATCCACAGGGTTTCGCCAGGGCAGTCGGCAGACATCAAGCATCCTGTGCCCAGTGCCAAGGGCTGGGCAGCAGCAGCAGTAGAAGGACTTCTGCTGGAAGAACTTGCCGTGTGGTTGAGTGTTTCCATATGCATTGTTCCTGGCTGTGCACAGCCAGGGCTGGGTTCTCTGCCTCCCAGAAATTCTGCAAGGCACCAATAGCCTGTAATAAACCCCTTTCAGCTGAATCTAGCAAGAGTGGATTCTGCTGTCTGTGCCACCATCTCCTTCCTACAGGCACACCTAGCTTATGTGGGGCTGTGGGAGGAGAGGGGAGTTGTGTAAGGAAAGGGATGACATCAGATAGCAGGCTTTCATTTTATTTACATAGAAAATTCTTTAGTATGTGCTGGAGAATAACTTGAATGAAAGTAGGTAAATAAGAACCTGTCGGACACGAGGATCACACGTCAGATGTTTCTTTCCTCTTCGCAGTACGTGGTGAAAATTCCTTCCCAGGAATCAGCAGCTAACTCACTTAACAGCAGACCTCTCAGAAAAGCCACAGTTTTCCCTCCTTCACACTCTGAAGACTTCAAGCTGATTAGGGGTAAGGGGAATGTGGAGAACTTATGAGTCATCTAACACCTTAGACCTGCCCTCCATGCAAGCCAGCCAGGTACGTAAGTGCTCAAGAAACTCCACTAGTAGAAATGTGTTGTGGCCGAGTTGATTTCTTGCCTCTATTGACCCCCTTTTTCTTAGTTATAAAACCCCTGATTTGGTGCTGGGCACATGGTTACCCAGAATAAGCTTTTTATCCTCCTTACTGTTGGGTGACTTAGGTTCTGATCAATGCAATGTGGGTAGAAAGAAAGAAATCTCATTAAAAGAAAGCTAACCCTTTGCCCTTTTTACTTATTCCTATCTGCTCCCTACTAGCTGGAATGCAGATGAAATGGCTGGTGCTTGGGCAACTATTTTGGACCATAAGCCTTATGCTAAGGATAGCAAAACAGTAATACAGATGCTTGATGTTCCTTGAAATTATCCTGACTGCCCTCGACTACCTACCTCTAGATTCCTTTTGTATGAGAGAGGAATAACCGTTTTTGTTTAAGCCATTGTTATCTTAGGGTTTCAGGTTCTTATAGATAAACCTCATCTACTTACACATATGTCCTTATAAGGGTATAGTTCATTTAAAGACATTTTGTTTCAAGCTGATAACAAGTTCAAATACACATCCCTGTGCATAGTACGGCTTCATTGTCTTCACTTAACTACATGCTTGTTCTTCTGATATATACATCTGTCCAATTTCTGATATGGCTGGCCATTTCTTTATAGCACTTAATACTTTAAAAACCTCAGGGGTTTTTACAGAAATATTGCCTGCATATCCAGTAAACTTTGCCAACCATCACTCGCAGGTTTCCCTGCTTCATCTCTCCTTTTCTGCTCATGGGGCATCAGCTTCTCTCGCCATACCCTTCCCCTTCTAGCTTTTGAAAGTATGTAGCTTTTCAAGTGCTTGAAAATTTAAGAAATGAACATGAGCTAGGTGGAGCTCCTAGGAAGGCATTTTCCCCAACCAGGTTTTGGCCCACTCCTTCCATTCTGCCTCAGGTCCATTTTTTTCTCTTCCTTTCAGAGCTTTGAAATAATTGGAGGGTTTTCCTTTCATTTATGTTACCTGGTTTTACCACTTCAGAAGGGTGGAACCTTCTCAGACTCACTTTTTCCTCAGCGTCTAAACTTCAAAATACCAGCTTTAAAGGATTAAACTCTGAAAATTTCACCAATATAGAGAATTTTCTAAAGTTCCCAAGTTTGAAATAGAAAGAAAAGTCAAATGCAATCATAATCACGGGACATGTTCAAGTAGCTTCAAAGCAGCATAATGCACCTAATTAATACTAAAAAACCTCACTTGACCCCATTGAATTTCTAACTCCCCTCACTGCATCATTCTAGAGAATTTGATTTAAAGGGGGAAGGTAGGTATCACCTCACACAAGTCAGAATGGCTATCATCAAAAAATCCACAAACGATAAATGCTGGAGAGGGTATGAAGAGAAGGGAACCCTTTTGCACTGTTGGTGGGAATGTAAATTGGTACAGCCGCTATGGAAAACAGTATGGAGGTTCCTTAAGAAACTAAAAATAGAGCTACCATACGACCCTGCAATCCCACTCCTGGGCACATACCCAGAGAAAAACATGGTCCGAAAGGATACATGCACCCCAGTGTTCATTGCAGTGCTGTAAACAGTAGTCAAGACATGGAAGCAACCTAAATGTCCATCGACAGAAGAATGGATAAAGAAGATGTGGTGCATATATACAATGGAATATTACTCAGCCATAAAAAAGAATGAAATAATGCCATCTGCAGCAACATGGATGGACCTAGAAGTTGTCATACTGACTGAAGTAAGTCAGACAGAGAAAAAGAAACATAGTATGATATCACTTATATGCAGAATCTAAAAAAGAAAAATTGATACAAATGAACTTATTCACAAAACAGAAACAGACTCATGGACTTAGAGAAGGAACTTATGGTTATCAGGGGATAATGGTGTGGAGAAGGGATAGTTAAAGGAGTTTGGAATTGACGTACACACTGCTATATTTAAAATAGATAACCAACAAGGACCTACTTTAGAGCACAGGGAACTCTGCTCAGTATTCTGTAATAACCTAAATGAGAAAAGAATTTGAAAAGGAATAGATACATGGGTATGTATAACTGAATCACTTTGCTGTACACCTGAAACTAACACAACATTGTTAATCAACTATACTCCAATATAAAATAAAAAGTGAAAAAAAAAAAAGGGTGGGGGGAAGGTAGGTGCTAAGGCAGATGGAATGCATTCCAGAACTCCGAGCCGGAGGAGAAAAGCTGATGAGGACAAAGGCCAGACAAGCCTTAGGGTTCTCATGAAATTAGCCAAGCTTTGTGAATGGCATGGAAAGCAAACAGCATTGTGGGTTGGAAAACCATCACATGGACGCCAGAGAGGGACCAAAGCTGTTTTCAGACTCTGGACCCGGGGTTCTCTTTTCCTCCCCTTTGCTCTCTGCAGCAGGCACTGACAGATTAGAGAGGCCTTTCTCCAGCAGCATCACAGGTGCTTCTGCATCCTTCCTGGACCCACCCCCCACACCCGCCAGCCGCTGAGCAAGGTGGTGCGCTCTCTCCCCTGACACATACTGCTCCAGCTCTTCAAACCTGTGCCTTTAATCCAGGCGGACAGGTGTTTTCCTTGGCAGATTTTCAGGGATTACAAGATTTCTTAGACGCACAAGACTATTGGGCAGATGTGTCCGCTGTGTATATAGAATTTGACTTCGGAAGCAAAGCTTTGAAAGCAGGTCTGGGAAGCATGGCCAGAGCTCGGTACCTACCAGGTCCAGCTGCAGCCAGACCGATCAATCCCCATTACAGCTCAACAGCTTAAACCCGAGGCTGCCATCGGCATTGATTTCCCCATCTGGTGATGCACCTTGTGCTTCACAAACGTCCTGAGACAGGGACAGGCTCTGCATCGCGGTGCGAGCCTCTGTGCACAAATGCGTCTTTACACGTCAACAGAGATGCACATTCAGCTCCAGGAACTGCCGGCCCGTGCGTGTAGACTCAACACATTCTGGTCTCTTGATCCCACAGTGTCAGTCTTCCTTCCGCACCCCATTTTGTAGGTTTCAGGCAAAAACACATCACTTCTGTTTGCTTTCTTAAAGTGACACTATCTTAAGAGCCCATGACCAAGTGCTTGCTGATTTGTTGGAAAGAGCTTTTTAGACGTGAGTCATTTTAAGCTTTGGGCTTCGTTATTCTACTTACCGGGAAGATGGGTTCACATATATGTAAAAAGAGAATAAGATCAAACACCCAAGGAAGCATAAAGTGATGCGATTTCTGGGCGAGGTAGCTCAATCCCACAGAGCATCTCAGATGCGGGAGGAAGAGCTCACAGTAGAGTTTGGGTTTTAGTTTTAAGCATTGTTTAATAATAACGTTCTGACGAGTAATCCCAAGAAGAAATGAATAAGACGTGCTTTCCCAGGTAAGTGGAAACGTGCTAAAGCCCCAGAGTCCTCTATTGGTTCAGGTGAAGAACACCTGGGAAGAATCCAGTCGTGGGCTGTGCTCGGTCCCACGAGCCCTGCTTAACCAGGGCTTTATGTGACCCTGTGACAGGAAAGCAAGGCCTTGAACTTTGTACGGAGACCATCTGGCCCCTCCCCCGCCATCCAGAAGTCCTTACAGACCAAAAATAAAGCAGAATATTTTTCTTACAAGAATTCCAAAAAGAAAACAATTTCCAGTGTCAGGCAACATAATCAAAAGAGTATTTAATTTTGAAATAAATTTTTAATAACACATAATTTTTCAAAAGACCAGCATGAAAATATTGTTCCTTGAAGCATTCTAATTATCAACGGAGGTAGTAGAAGCATTCCTGTCTGGATTAAAAATGGAAGCAGTGAAAAAATATCCATTTTTGGTGGCAGCAGCTCAAGGGAGCATTAAGTAGAGGCTGATGACAAGAAACTGATGAGAGAAACCAATTTAGATAGAATGCTAGGGGGAGAAAAAGTCTAACAGTCTAATGCTGGGGGGAGAAAAAGTCTAACCGTCTGCTCGAGAACAATGTGCTCCCAGAGCCATAGCATCTGTCCTTTCACTAAAGTCATTTTAAGCTGAACTGAAAATCTACACAGCAGGGACTTCTATTCTGCCAGCTGTGAATGGCCAGGGCAACCTAGAGGCTGCTTCCAGCCCAGATACGGAATTGGCAAGATTTTTGTTTTGTTTTGTTCACCTTTGAGGTGTGTGAACAGAAAAAGACTGAAAGACTGAACATCTTATCTGCAGCTCGCTCACAATGTCTTCAAAGACCCTACGCTAGCCTTCCCTACGCTAGCCTTCCCTACACTAATCTAGCTCATGATTTCAAAATTATAGCGCCGTTCCTGCACGCCTTGTTGTCATGTAAGATGTCAATGGGCTGGATTGATAGAAAATGCAAGTGAGACATTTTCCAGAAGTAGCTGCAACTCAATATTCAATTGCCATGGGGCTGGGGAGGGTACACCGCTGACAACCTCACATACCATTCCAATGATGCAGGGCAAATGGTGGCATTGCTTGGCCCACAAGGGAAATGGCTATAAAGTTTCAAAAGAAAATTGCAATACCTTCTGGCTGCAAAATCACAGTAACAATTTAATTTCAGGGGTCAAGGGAGCAGGTGTGCCCATTTTCGCCCTAGGAGGCCACCCACCTCTTTGTGTCCCTTTCATGCATGGACTCTTGTTGTCTACACCTGTCCTCGCCTGGAGGCCGGTCCCCAGCCGGGCAGCCTCGTTGTCAACCTGAATGAACACCACAGAAACATCCACGGAAATAAGCCACGTTCGGAAATGCAGTTTGTCCAGACAAAAGGCCGTATTTTTCCATTTTAACCCATTTTGTTGAAATAGTTAACGTTAGTTATCACATGTCCACAGCCAGTGACAATCTGATTCAGATTCTGTCCACTGTACTTTCTTTCCCCTCTACTACTTCCACCAAGAAATAGCATCTCATTTCTTCTTTGGACTCACTGGCAACATTCCCTCGATGTGTACAGAAAAGAGACAGACTCAGAATGTAGCCAAATTAGACAAGAGTCCAAAGAGAACATCGTCCCACAAAGAGGACATGGGGACCAAAAAAGTGAAATGCTTCACTGTGAATGAGCCGCCAGCAAATGGCCAAACCATAGAATGGCAGAGGGGCCAGAGACTCTGGGGATTCACCCTTCCCCCACCCGCTTCACGAGAAAACTGAGACACAGAAGGGGTGTTCAGGCCAGACCACGCCGCCGAGCAGGTTCAGAAGCTCTGCGATCAGGGGAATGGCTAAAAAGTAAAGAACCTTAAAAGCAATCGACTGAAAGGGGAAAAGCCCTGCAGAGGAGGCAGATGTGGTGTCAGCTCTTCCATGGATAGACCCAGCAAAAATTTGATGCTAAACATTTCTCTATTCCTTTTGAAATTCCTAGGAAACAATTACTGAGCGTGACTACCTGGGAGGAACATTTAGAGCAGCCAGAAAATGCAGTGTCATCTACAACAGGCATCGCCATGGGCTGTGTCTGATGACCCAGCTCATCTTTAAAGCTCACTATTAAAACAAGGTCTTTATGGGCTGGTGAGAAATTGAATTTTGGTGAGCGCACATCAATTCAAACTGCCAAGAGGTTCATGTTTGCCTTGAAATTCTGAAACCCCGAAACCCCAAAGCCCCAAAGCCTAAGGAAGGCCAGAGACAAGAAGCCTCATCTCACTGTGATGAGCACGATTAGTGATCACTGTGCTGTGGGAAATGGGCCCTGCCAGGTAGGATGCTTGGCTCTGTGAGCTGATTGTGATTGGACGAGTCTAAAGGGAGAGTGACTTCCCTCGCATCAGCACCAAAGCCACGAAAGCATCCCTCTGACATCCGAGGAGATTTTGCTTTCTAAATGAATGCCAGAGCACAGTTCAATTTTTCAATTATCTTCAGGGTCTGGGATGGGGGGAAGGATAGAGAGAAAAGAATGTGCTTTGGAAAGACTGAAGAAGCCACTTGCCAAGCACAGAAATAGAGCGAGCTTCCATTTCGCATAATCGTAAGTTCCTGGAAGGAGTGTTCTCATAAATACTGTGAGGAAGGCCACCTCGTCATCTGCCCATTTCCCATCCTTCCCCTGCGGCCCCCCAGGTCTGGCTCTGTCGAATCAATACATATTTCAGCTGATCATTGGTCGACTCAATTCTAGATCCCAACAGGAAGAAGGAAAGTGGCAGCTGGAACAGGACAGCTGTAGCAAGAACCCAAAAGCATCCCAGAGGGTTGATAAGAAGCATCTATTCTTTAGTTCGCTTTTTGAGAGAAAGGGGGTAATCTTCAAGAAAAATATAACTTTTTAATGTCTTATTAAATTAAATCTAGTAATATGCAAGTAATTGGCCTTCTCACTCATAAGTGGCAATTTCTGTAAATAATAATAATAAATATTCCTTCACCTTAATGCTGGAAAAAGTGAAGTCTATAAATAATTATCTTTTAAATTCAATGATCCCACAGTCTTGCTTCTTCCCTCTTAAAGTTTCAAAGTCTGGCTTATATTAAAGGGGCTCAAATCCTCATTTCTTTGGGAAATATCTTCACCATTGTGCCCGAAAGAACAATCTCCCTGGTTGTGTGGGGAAGGGGAGGGATGAAGATTTGGGTTCTGGTTTGTACTTAATTAAAAGAAAGAGATGGTCATTTCTCATATTCTTTTAAGCAGCTGATCTCACAGTCACAAGTTTGAAGTTTAATTCAAAGTTCTGGGACCCAGGAATCCAAGAGGGACCAAAATGAAAGCAAATCTGCTCTCTGATGCCTCCCCAGGACAGGGAAGGCAAAGGTTAGCATCTCTAATCGGCAGCGCTGGCTGGGAGAGCACGGTGCTGTCCATCCCAGATCAATACTCCTGCCCCAGGCCAGACGGAAGTTTGTCCAGGTCTCCCGGGGGACACCTGGCGTCCTGGCAGCCCCCCTTCTCCCACCTTTCTGGTGGCCAGGGTGGCTGGCTGAGTTACCCACTGACACAGTAGATCCCACATGCACACTGAAAGCAGTTTTTCTGGAAACTGGTGTGGCTTCCAGCCCCAGTTCACTGGAGGGGGCCTGGACATGCCCCATCCCTATTTGGGCCCTGGTGGCCCCAAACCCCAGGAGGCTGTAAGCTGCTGTCCTCTCCCTACTGTCCCAATAACCCTGACTTCAGGGGGGAACCAGGCCTGCTCTGCCCCCCACCCCCTTTTCTGGTTGGCCTCTCCATAAGGTTTCTCTTGAGACTGGACTGAGATGCGTCCAGCCTCACCCCCGTCCTGGCTGCATTCCCGGTAAGCACCCCCCATCTCTGGCCACCTCCCTTGACCCTTGAATGACACCTGAGTTGAGCTGGGAGGCTAAAACTGACTGTGTGAACACACATTAACCTTTACAGGGACAGCCTAATTGCTCTAAGAATGTCAAATATGTCATCGTTCCCAAAAGGTCTGACAGTTTTCCTTCTTTTAGAATTATTAAGCCAACCAACAACACCGCAGTTAAAATAAAAGGATGATATTGATGGACTGCTTTTCTTTTCTTTCCTTTTATTTTTGTCCTGAAACCAATCCAGAATTTGGGTACAAAAATCACTCCTACTCTGTCTTTGTAAAGCTGCAATCACTTACAGTATAACAGGCTACATTTTTAATTAGGGAAGACTGAGAAGGGCACGGGTGACCTGGCCCACAGCCCAGTCGGAGAAGTGCAGGGGTAAGATGCAAGGCAGTTCTCACCTCTCGCCCCTCCTGATTCACTCTCCACCCTTTCCCTAACCATTGTGCTGTGGCTTTGGTTGGATTCATCCCAAGGGTGGTCCTAGAGGCAATCAGAAGACAGACAGAACGAGATCTGGGTATCTATTCCCTTGCCTCCTTCCCTGCTAGGGTTGTCAGATACAATACAGACTGTTCAGTTCAATTTGAATTTCAGATAAACAACAAAAAACAAGTTTAGCATAAGTATGCTCCAAATATTCCATGGGATATACTTATACTTTTTTTTTTTTTTTTGCTTATCTGACATTGAAATTTAACTGGGCATTCTGTATTTTTATTTGCTGAATCTGGCAACCCTAGAAGTTTGCAAAATTGCCCGAGCCTTAGCTATGTCCTTCAGAAGACCACAGCCCCTGTCAGGCTGCTTCTGCACACAGCGCCCTCTCTGGATTCTGTTGCCTCCCTGCAGGCCCTGCGGTTTCTAGTCTGAGGTGTTACGCTGTTCTTTGTGGGCTTCCCTGAACCCTGCACGCACCTTTGCAAATGGTCCCTTGGTAGTTAACTCTCCTCGAATTACTCACATGGAAGGTGGCCTCTGGTTCCTCCCGGGACCATGACTGATACATTCGTTACTAAGGACATCCGACCTCACTCTCCCGGCATTGCTTTTCTAAAGTATCGCATCCCCAGCTCTGAGTACCATCTCCAACGTATATTAGGTGCTTAGCAAATATTTCCTGAATAAATGGATGAATGAATGAAGGAGCAAAACCAAGCTAGAGTCCAGAGTGTTTTGCAGCATCGCTTTTCTGGTTATTAAGGACCCAAAGGTCTGCATTCTGAAGGGATGCTATACTAACCGGCAAAGAAAATGATCCAGGATATACTTGAAGGAGGGCAGAGTGAGTGAAGGAGAAGCAACCGATGGGTTAGCAAAGATGAGTGGGTTACGTGAGTCCCAGTTAACTATTCCCGGGGAATGAATCACCCCAAATTAGCAGCTTAGGCACAAGATCTGAGTATTCTTTGCCCCCAGTTCTGTAGGTTGGCAAGCTCAGCTGAGCTCCTCTTGGACGGAGACGCCCACACGGTTGCAGCCAGAAGGCCCTGGGGCTGGGGTCACCCGAGGACCTTCACCCACACATCTGTCAGCCGGGTGGGGAGAGCTGGCACAGTCACTGGCTGGGTGGGCATCTCTCCAAATGGCTGCCCCACGAGCTAGCTGGGCTTCCTCACAGCATCATGGTTTAAGGTAGCAGGACTTCTTAAGTGGCAACTGGCTTCTCCCACAGCAAACGTTCCCAGAGAGAAAAAGCAGAAGCTGCCAGTTTCCTAAGGTCCCAGCCCGGACACTCACAGGCCTCCCCTCTGCTGTGTGCTATTGGCCTGAGGAGTCCCAGCTGTCCCAAAGCAGGAGGAGGGGATTTAGAACTCCCTCTCCAGCAGCCGAAGACCCTGTAGCCATCTCTAATCCTCTTCAAAGCCAGAACCCAAACCAGAAATCCTACAGAGTCACAACCAATATACAAAGTGATCCAGGAATATTCGCCAAGGCCATTAAAAGGTAAGGAAACATATAAAGAGAAGGGAAGTTTTGCACCCCTGACTTGGAGAATTAATTAGATGCAAATCAGTTCTCATACTAAAAAGTTCCCATTATCTATCTGCTGTGCTTAAACCAGGGTAGCAATTTAGAATGTGCTGGGAAAAAACATATTGTGAAATGAATGATACATATTGAATTGTTTTTAAAAAGGAGTTTGTCTGTGGCACCCCTCGGGCCAGCTGCACGGCAGGCAACGTGCGCAGGGACCCTCACTCAGAATAGCCAGGGCTGGACTGAATGATCTGCTTAATAATTTTTAAGAAGGATCCCATGCTTTCAATATTCCCTGGACCCTACAACTGATACAGCCAGCCCTGTCCTTTGCAGAGAGCCAAAGATGTAAAGAGGCAGCACTCAGAGAACAGCTGAGGATGAGCTTATAGAGGTTTGTCTTCTAGAGCCTGTGGCTGGGTGACACCGTGCCAACCTCGAGACAACCTCCACTGTGGTGATCCACGGCCTTTGTTCTCCTGCCTCCCCCCAAAGTGGGAGGCACCTGCCCTCTGTGAGGCAAAGCCACAGTGATGCTGCTGGTCTGCTAGACTAGCTTTTAGCGCAGGGCCAGCTAAACCCACTATCACATTTTGAAGTCACTCTTAAAAAGAGGATTCCAGATAAAGAAGATGTGAGATACACACACACACACACACACACACACACACACACACACAGTAGAATACTATTCATCCATAAAAAAGAATGAAATTTTGCCATTTGCAGCAACAGGGATGGACTTGGAGGGTGTTATGCTGAGTGAAATGAGTCAGACAGAGAAAGACAAATAAATACTCTATGATACCACTTATACATGGAATCTAAAAAATACAACAGACTAGCGAATGTAACAGAAAAGAAGTCACAGATATAGAGAACAAACTAGTGGTAACCAGTGGGGAGAGGAAGGGGGGAGGGGTAATATAGGGATAGGGGAGTAAGAGGTTCAAACTACTAGGTGTAAAAAAAGCTACAAGGGTATACTGTCCAACACGGGGAATACAGCCAACTTTTTCTAATAACTATAAATGGAGTATAACCTTTAAAAATGTCCATTGCTATTGTACACCTGTAACTTATATAATATTGTAGAGTAGTTATCCTTCAATTTAAAAGTTTTTTTAAAAGAGGACTCAGAGCCAGTCTGTCCTCAGCTTGCCAAAGTTAGTGAAAAGTGGTCACTTCCTGAGCACGAGGGGCTCACTTAGGAAAGAATAAAAAATTGTACTTGGAGTGAAATAGCACCATTTCTTGACTGAATCGTCTGAATTCAGGGCCAAATCATGGCAATTAATTAGGATTGATTGGAAACTCCAACTCGTTACTGATTAAGAATGTTGGACAAAACCAATCAGTCGTGTTGCGTGGATTTTACAGAAACACACAACAGTCCCCCGGGGATCACCCCACAATGACGTTCTAGAATCGCTGGCAGAGAACTTTCTGGTGAGACCCAGGGAGACTTCTGCCCTTGGGTCTGAGTGAGTTCTGAGGGTGCTCTAAGGATGCCAGGAGATGATCACAGAGACACGGAGATTTCCTTTTCCTGCACAACTCAGATAAGACAGCAGGTCCAGCCTAAGAGGAGGTCCAGTCTCTGAAGACAAATCAGCTCACTCTGTTGCTCAAAAGGATTTCTACATGCCTTTGTAATCACAGATACACCCACTGATAGGAACCCTACAAATTTCAACCATCTTAGCTCAGGCTGAAATGTAGCTCAGGCTGAAATTCTAGTTGTTTCTCTCTTCTGAAAAGCTGTTTGCTGTGCAAATTAATTCTATAAATAAAATTATGAATGTATCACCTACTTAAAAGAGCAAAACCTATTCAAGCACTTGAGACGCATTACGTCCATACAAATAACTGATAAGCAGAATAGGAAATATTCCTATCTCCTGATCGGGGCAAAGGATAGACGGATCATCATTTTCCTGGTACAAGCTACTTCATAGGCTTAAAAAGATCTTGAGTAGCAATTCTTTCAGCATAATTTATAACTTCATTATTTTCGCTAAAGCATATGGGCCTTCTCCATATGATACAAAATTCTATCTTCAGTTAGTCTAAAGCTGTAACATATAATCTCTAAAAGACAGGAAGAGAGGAGGGAAGGGAAGAGGAAATAAGGATAAGCCTACAAATTAGAATATCGCTTCAGTTTTTTAGTTTTGAAAATCAGCAGGGCTGTCCCTGTAATTAGCCTGTGATCACACCTCTTTGCCAGAGAACAGTTAAGTAAACTGATGAAAAGATGGTGCTGATGAGGCTACGGTTTCCAGCCTGGCCAAGGTGTAAGTCTGTTAACTTCCTTCAGTTCTATGGGCTCAGACCACAGCCCACCCCAGTGGCCAGTTTACACCCAAGACTCCCCGTCAAGGAGAACTCAGGAGAGAGCGAACTTGGGGACAGGCTGGTGTGTTTAGATGGCGGTCCAGATGATTTATGTGACCTTGGGGCCTATCACCTGACTTCTCAAGGAACTTGGCCTGACATCACCTCCCCTACCCACCTCCCAAGTCGGCCACGGAATCGGTTGTGTGTGAGAGCATTTTAAACTATGCAAGCTCCTAAAGACGTAGAGAATTATAACCAAGAGCAGGTAAAAGGCTCCATGTCTATTAACGATGCTTCAAGCATGTTTACTCCAAAGACACTGAATTAGAAGCATCGTGTTTGTCCAAGCACGTTACTAGCACGTTGACGTTATTATAACGCTCAGCCTGAAGGGGGAAAATCACCCCTGTAACTAAGATTGGCAGTAATAAATTCCCTGTCAGCACTAATCCCTAAAATAACCTTCACAAAGAATCGATTCACTTGTTGAACGATATTACCCATTGACCAGGTGTGTGTGGATACCCTGATTAAAAGCCAGGCTTCATAAGCAATTCCAGTTTCATTCCTTCCTCATCTGGATCAATATCAGAAGCAAACATGTGTATCCATATCTTCCTTCCGGAACAGAGATTCTTTAGAGAGTTCAGAGCCAATAGCACAAAGGGCACGTCCTGCTAATAGTATTTGGAAGCCGTGTTCGTATTTCATCCATTCTTGTTTCGAATTTTTTTTTCTGGTTACTTCAAATGCAGAAAAAGAAGGGGAGAAAGGGCCAAGCGACCCCCGACAGAGACCAGAACCGTTTGATTTTTCACCTCGAAAGCTCTGTGTGACTCGGGAATCAGGGCAGCACACACAATGCATCAGTCCAGGTGAATTCGAGACCTCATGCAGGTTTTAGCGCTCTAACAGGAAACCGGTTTAGAGCTTCTTGGCCTGGGAATCGTTGCACACCCTAGTGATCGATTACTTTAGGGGGGTGCTTTTCCCACAGCCAGATGCAGTCTCTGAAAGCTTAACCTGCACATTTCTGAGACCTGTGGCAGCTCAACATTCAAGGTTATCATTTTCCCTGTTTGAAGGGGCTTAGAGGCTCAGCGCGGTAAGTTTCCACATAACTCGTACTGAGATTCATGCAGAATTGGCATATTACATCCTCAGGGTGGAGGAGAGCTTCACAGCCCCCCGCCCCGGCTTCCAGAACCCTGAGCAGCCTGCAGAACCGACACACATCCAAATTCTCTCCATCCAGTCTCAGACTCTGATTTATCCCATCTGGTATTAGAAGCAGAACCGAGCCATGTGTCCACCGCAGGCAGTTACAGGAGATGATCCCTCCATGGCCTTTCTGGAAATTGCATTTCCCCCCTTGCCTTCCATCCTAACCTCCCTGGGCCCAGGGAACCAGACCAGCCCGGCAGCACCTCCTGCCAGAACTGAACTTCTCTCTTGGGTGTGGTAGTAAACACACAGTAAGTCCCCTTCTGTTCCCGGCCTCAAAGCAGTCCCTTTCTACTCCAAGCTGATCTTCCATCCTTGCACACAAGACCTTGCCCCACACACTTCCACAGACCAAGGGGAGGTGATAGACTAAATGAACCCCCAGACAATCTGCCCAAGTCGATGCATAGGCATAGAAAGGTCATCAAGAATACCACAGGGAAAAAAATGGGGCGTCTGCTGCGCGCTCTGGAGCCAAAGGGGGAAAGGGGGTGGGCAGTGTGTAAAGTGCTTTGGGAATAACTATTTGAATTTTATTTCTTATTTGAAAAGTCAGGCTCAGATAAGTGCTAGTGTATCTCTCTGCCTATGAATGCAGGTCCTTCTGAATCAATCTCTCTCTACCTACTTGATAGCAGAAAAACAAAATTACTCTGTGTGTGTGTGTGTGTGTGTGTGTGTGTGTTCCCTCAAATCCAAAGGTGAGATAAACTTAAATGTGTATGATTTTTAGTTTTATTCAAAGAAAGGAGAGGAGAGTACCCAGTACAACAATATTTGATCTTATTCATTGTTAGTAATTGTATAATCATATCAAAGCAAACCAAACCTTAGGTGCTCCTAGCATAATCCCACACCTACTAGAAATTTCTCAAGCCATGACCTCTTTTCCAAAGAAGAAGCACCTATTCAAGTTGTGCTGAGTTTTTGCTCGGCTACTCACATCTCAAAGAAACTACAATGGCGGTGAGCCCCATGGTATTTCAGAACGATACCTTCCTTCTGGGCATTTACCTACAGCCTGGATTGGGTGGCGGGGGGATTCTCTTATCAAACTCAGATATGTCCACATGCCTCTCACCTCCAAAGACAGACTTTTGGAAACAAATATATCACAGTTCACTAAGTCAAAAGAAATCCATTCCAGTTTTAGAAATTCAATTTAGCTTCGGTAAGCCTCCAAGCTCTGAAAGTAAGCTCCACCAGAAGTTTATTACTTATAATCTTTCCTTCGGATTGGAAGTCTCCCAGCAACCACTCTACTTCCAGTATTTTCCTATTTTTGTAGGTCAATAAAGGAATTTAACTCTTAGAGTCTCTCTGAAAGATGACTATCAAGATATAAATCAAGAGACCCAGTGAAATTATTGTCTTACAAAAAAATCTTTTGATTGTGTCCAAACTGGTGACGACTGGTGAATAATCTAGATTCAGATGGTAGTGTCTGTATTTATAAACATGTTTGAATTTAATGTAGCAGATGAACTGTAACCGGAGGTCTGAACTGTTGTTTCACTCAAGTAGGGCATTATATCTAGAAACAAATTAAGTCCTTAGCCTAAACTACTCAAATCATAAGGGTACTTTGTTCATATAGGAATGAAAATCCCTGAACCAACAAGATCCTAATGAATTTATTTTTTAAATTAAAACATAATACAACCCTAATATTTCTGAAAAAAAAATGTCTTCACGCTGCAGGTGAGATGAGGAACATCCGGATTTGCTGGGTTGTGTATCCAGAAGTTGGTGTCCTGGAGAATAAGGACAATTTCAGGGTTGTTCTGGATAGTACGGGGTGGATATATGTCAAATACCACGGCAAAAACAACAGCGATACAAAAATAAATCTTAAAAGAATCCAGACCCCCAGCCAATGGCTCTTTTGAGATAATACTCAATATAATAAAATTTCAGCAGAGCCCAAGCCTTTAGATCCCGCTGGGGTTTTAATGTAGCTGACTTGTGTCTTCTCTGATCCAATTTAGAATTTCAAGTCATCCATAATTCACTACCATAGCCTTCATTGCTTTGTGTTACAGATCTCAAATAAATTTATAATATTTGAAATAAGAACACTTTGGCTTGTAGTCAACTAACAAAATTGAGGGATGTTCGTTTTGCAATGAATTGACTACTATCCCCACCTTATAACAGTTTGATAGCCTACGCCTTATATTTCTGCTCTCATGGGTCCCTGTTCCTTCCGCATGTGTAGGCAGCTTCATTTGTATTAATAGGAAATATACATTAGATAAAAGATCTCTCTAGATACCCGTGATGACAGAGTAAAATCATCTGAATTTCAATGGAATGTAATATTAGGTTAAAACAGAAATTCCGAGATGATCGTCTCATATTATGAATTTAAGAATAAGGAATTACACAACTTAGATTTTTAGGAAAACATACTTTAGACCATTTCTAGAAATCTTTACCCCAATCTTCGTTGGGTTGTTATTGACTTTTGTCTTTGTCCATCTTTAGAGGCAAAAGCACAAACTTAATATTATAATAAAATACCATGTACGTATATCACACATGAGCAGTTTTATCTGAAATTAAGACAGAACATGTTAATAGCAATTTGAATGTATACAGCACCTTTATTTTATAGCTATCAAATAATCTCTAACTTTTTCTATTCAAAAATGAATATCCTCTAATATCTAGAATTACATAAAGAAAAGTTTTATCCGTAGCACCTTGAATATTTTTCTTTCTATTAACTTTTATACCTCCAGAAAAGGCACACGCAATTTTCACTAGAGTGGATCAATTTTTATCTGAAGGAAATTTCATGCCTTAGAATAGCAGAAAGTAGTGTCTTCTATAACAGCTGGTAATTCCCTCTGGTGCAAAGCAGAGCATGTAGACTTGCTTTGAAGGACCCGTGGATGCCAGGGGAAAACAGCGCTGCTGATGTATCAAGCACAAAGGACCTAGTCTTGCCTTGGTCGCCTCTCTGCTTGATCTCAGACTCCATAACTCCTGTATGACCTGGGAGTTACCTAGAGCAGCAGTTCTCAAAGTGTGGATGAGGTACCCTGGGGGCACTTCCTTCCTTTGAGGGAACCCACAAAATCAAAATTATTTTTTAATGGTACTAAGGTATTAGTAGCTTTTTAAATTTTCATCTGCTCATAGGTGCACATAGAAAATTCCCATAGAATTTTCTAGAGGCTACACAACACGTGATATTACAACAGATTGAATGGAGAAGCAGCCATCTTCCATGAAGCCAGACATGAAAGTGATTTGCAAAAATACAAAACTCTTCCACTACATTTTTTTTTTCTGTCTTGGAAAATATCATCACTTTTTATTTTTTAAATGTTATTTATGTTAACATGTCATAGGTTTGTCACTTTATTTTTAATGAATGAATAAGTAAACCCTTTAACAAGTTCTCCATTTTAATTTCTAATGTGGGAACCATCAATAGATATAGCCAACAAAAATGGAAGCTCTTAGGGGTCTTTAAGAATTTTTAAGAATGGAAAGAAGTTGTGAGAGGAAAATGCTTGAGAACTGCTGCACAAGGGCATCTCTGAGAAGCCTTTTGACTCTAAATTCAATGATTCCAAGGTTGGCAGATTCCATGGCTGTGAACTCCAATGATGAGACGGATATGAATCTGTGAACCCAGCAAACTGGGAAGCACCCGTGTGGCCGTCCTTCCTTCTCTGTTTGAGCAGCTCTCATTTTGCTCCTCTCTGCTTCCTGACCTCCTTGTTAATAACCCACCCCCACCACAGCCCACACAGAGAAGATGAGAAACGCCGTGGGCATCGTGAAAGGCTTATGAAAGAATTTATTTCCTCCCCCACCCTCCTCAATCCCCCAGGTCTGATCAGGACATTCTTGGGCACCAATCCCTCTGCTTATTAATATAATGACCATTTCATCCCAGCGCTCACCACCACACAGACCCTGTCCAGTACGACGGTGCCAAACAGGCAGCTGAGTCAGCAAGGCCCCAGATGAGCGCACCACAGAGGAAGAGTCTAGTACCTTAGTCTTGTTCAGGCCGCACTCAGACTCATGACTGAGGACCCTAAGTTGTTTTCAGGGCTCTAAGGAATTTTTACAGCTGGTTTTTGAGATTGGCATTATCCACAATTGGACGGACACCAGCCTAAATTCCATCCAGCAGGAAGCAGGAGTAGTTTTCCGTAAAAAGTGTGTTCATTTTGTAACTAAGAAAAAGTAGGAACACCCAGAACCTAACCCCACCAGAACCATAACTAACCCTCGGCACTTACTTGGCGACTTTTCATTATGACCAGTCACCCTCTATCACAACCGCTAAAGCTGGGGAGCTGGGCTTCCTCCCAGCTCTGTCTCTTTCCAAGTCCACACTCTTCCCATTCCTGGCCATATCCCAGCTCTTCTGCTCCCTCCCAGTCTGTTTCCCCATCCATAAAATTTAATGATCATTCCTACAATTTAAGGCTGAGGTGGAGACTGGAATCAAGGAGGCAAGTACTCTGGTCTCTGCTAGTTATTGTTATCTGCTGGTGAATCCCTGGGGTGACACTGAGCCAGGACCTCCCCCGGTCCAGCACCGCGCTCTGTGTACGAGGGAGAGAGAAGCGAGTTTTAACCCTCCTTTCCTGTGAAGTTGAGCCCTTCACAGTTTTCAAAGCGCTTCTCTCATGTGATCTCATTTTATCCTCACACCAACTCGGACGATTCTCACCAACCCTAATGAAGAAAACAGAGAACGATATTTGCATTGTAACCATGTTGCCCAAAATGGGAGTCCTCCTTTGGGAGGGAAAGTGTTCTCATCACTGCATTTAGCTCAGTTTTCTTTGTAAAACCAGACCACGGTGCTTACTTTGAGTTGCTAAAATCCACTCCAAACCAAAGTGCAGACGTACATAGTAGCCGATCAGGATGGAAGTTATGATCCGCACCTGCCATATGCCCAAGGCTACAGACGGGAAAAAAGTAAGTAGTTGGACTATTCATGGGGTCTTACCATTTTCACCAGATGTCTTGTCTTTTCCATTGGTTGCCCCAGCTCCTTGTCGCTAAAGGCATTATAAAAAAAAAAGAAAGAAATTGTTATCAGACACTTTCAGGATTATTTTCGTCTCTCTTATTGCTTCAAATACCTCTTGCATTCATTATATCAAGTTCTATGTTACTTTAGCTCAGATGGTTAAAGCATGATGCTCGTGAGACCTGGGAAAGATCAGCCCGTGAAAGGATGTACCGGAACGTCACAGACCACCACCCCACCGGACCAGATCCACTGCTCTGTGCATGCAGTCACTAGTCACTAGTCACAAGGAAACCAGAGAGGAGACTGTTGATGGATCAGAACAGCACCAAAAATACGAGGGAAACAGCCAAGAGTTCGTGCCAGCCACGAGATCAGAGCTGTCCCTTTTTGTCAACCATTACACTGCTATAGTTTTGTTCCAATCACTATGTTCAATGCCTCATCTTCAAATAAATTGGAATCAACTAAAAAATCTTATGTCAATAGAGTTTCTCCTATTGTTGAGTTATTTTTCTGTCCGTGTTTATAACAGTTGATAACAGCTGTGTGTTTTCATTTTACCAGGTCGACCAAAAGTATGAATATATTATGGTTAGTCTTGAACCTTTGGGCATGATTCTCTGGATATGCGGTCTGGGGAGCTATGTGCACTGTATTGTATATGCAAACGTATAAGCATGTTTCCTTGAGGCTTACCCAGCGACTGTCTTTAATTAACATGATGTTTGGAATTGTTCTAGTCCTTAGAGAGAGAAGTATTTCATTAATCCAATTTTCTGGTCATTATCAGAAAACATGCTTCGAGTTGAAAAAAAATAAAGTGATTGTAAAGTCTCTAAATTTCAGGTGAAGAAAATGAGGCCAGGCAGGGAGCCTGATTTGTCCAAGGTCATGTAGCTAATTGGATGGAAGTTACCACTGGAGACTGGACTTCCTTGCCAAGGTCAGTGTGTTTCAGGAATTGTCATCGTTATGTAACTATCTGATGGGATCATGGAAAGAGAGGCAAGGCGCTGACCAAGGAGAAAATCAATATAGATGACTTCCACCAGGGATAAGTGTGCCCTTAAAATTTATATTTGGGTCCAAGACTTCAGCCTAAAAACAATATTAAAAAAAAAATCATCAGTTCCCAATACTGCTCAGGGTTGTCATGAGAAATTCCCAGGTCCTTGGCCAACACTTGATTAACAGAAGCCGGATCATCTGGGAAAATCTTGCTTTCAAGTTCTGATTAGTGTAAATAAACAGGGTGAATGAATGATATAGACTTATGTGAACAAAATTAGCCACCCCTGTGTACGCTTAGTACCTGGTACATTTGATAACTCGAGAGAGAGGCAAAGCCAAGCCTCCCGTTTATTTCCAACCCCACCACACACATGCCGCGCACGCGTGTGCACACACACACACACGCGCGGGCGCGCGCCACACACACACCCCATCTCAGTCAACAAGAAGCTCAAACTCCCACCCACGGGGGAGTTCACGGGGTCACGGGGGTGCTCTGCCTCGTCCTGCGAAGAAAAACCACCTTTCTCTAGCAGGAAGTGGAAGGAAAGGCTAGATAAGTGTGGGTTCTTTCTTCATATTTCACTTGAAAGTTCTTGAATTTTCAGAATCCAGACCTGCCCATGTTCCCGCGGAGGAAGAAGGCTGCATCTGGCCAAGCATCAACTGATCGTCAATAAACTCCACTGAGCTCCCCACGTCATGGCATCATTATCTAAAATCTCAACCTGTAATACACATCATCTTGATTTAAACCAAATTACACCTTTCTTAAATACAGTTGATTTGCAAGTAAAAGTGCCACTTTCTTCTTGCCTGTACTTATTCTGTCTCCTCTTTTTAAACACAAAGCTGGTAAGTTCGCTGCTCTATGGAAATCTGATCACCATCGTGAAAGATCAAGCTAGAGGCACAGCAGCCACCCCTGGGGGCTGAACCGCTCCAGGGTTTAACCCCTCCAGCCTTCCTCACATAATTCATAGACGACTCAGAAAACAAAGTGAATTCCACGGAATAAAAGGACAGGGTTTTAGAGTTGAATAAAGTCAAATTCAATGGCATAGAAGTACAAAATAGGTGCACACCCAGCCCCACTGTCTTTAAATACCTTAAACACTGACATTTTTCAAATGTTGTGAATACGTCGTTCCATAAAAGATCACCTTTTAGAAACCTAAAGAACACCAAGATGAAGTGTGCACAGGGGAGAAGAGGGGTTCATTTTTAAGGATTTCTAAGATAGGGGTTTTGGGTCAGGTCGTATATGATGAAGGTAAAATGAAGCTGATAGATGTCATAAGGAGATGGTGTCTCGGATCAGAAAATGATCCTGACAAAAAAAAAGTAGTCTTTGAAAGCACCTCATTTCAGAATTCTTTGAGACCTGGAGACATTTTTAAGGCAAGGCTGAGAGCAGTGGGGGAACATCCAATAGCTTTCCCGTTCCTGGGGTCTACAGCAGTCAACACACGTGATCACGTGATTTTTTTTTATCACCAGGTGAGGTGGCTGAAATTCCCTTGAATCTGTACCTGGAGAGGGTCTGAGTCAGGCTGGATGTCGAGGTGCTAAAGTCAGACATGCCCCAAGTGGTCCTGGGCATCAGTGAATTCTGACGGCATCCCTAACCAGGTAGGTAGCACCGCTGTCCTCATCAGCATCACCCTACACATCGTATCCCCCGGCACAGAGGACTTGCTCAAGGTCACACAGCAGGGAGGTGGCAAAGCCTGAGCTCCAACCCAGAAGCACTGGCTCCAGAGTTGCCCTGGGAACCACTGAGCCTGTGCCTCCCCCAATATCCTCCTGAGACCCCACCCCAGCAGGTGGGGAGATTTCCACATGGAGGGAAAGAAGACAGCACCACAGAGAAAAATAACTTAAGAGAAAATGCATCACCATTAAAACCCCCTCCTTCTATCTCGCGCCCATTTCACCATCAGGAAATGCTAGGTCCCCATCTAAGGACACGGCCCAAGAAGTTAACATGACACACAGCATCAGAGTCGCCTTCTTCTGCAGCACAAGCTGGAGGCTTGCATGATGCTGGGGTGTCTGCAGAGCGGTTGTGAGGTGATGTGAGGGATTAAGGCAGAACAACGGCCGGGAGAGGTCTTCTCTGGGTCCTCAGCCCTTAAACCCTCACCTGGCAACTCCCACGGGTCTCGGGAGGGAGGTTTCCTTCCTCGGTGATGTTAACTAATACAAGGATAGCATTACAGAGTCTAATAAAAACCCCAATTAAAAGGAGCCCAGGGCTTCCCTGGTGGCGCAGTGGTTGAGAGTCCGCCTGCCGATGCAGGGGACACGGGTTCGTGCCCCGGTCCGGGAAGATCCCACATGCCGCGGAGCGGCTGGGCCCGTGAGCCATGGCCGCTGAGCCTGCGCGTCCGGAGCCTGTGCTCTGCAACAGGAGAGGCCACAACAGTGAGAGGCCCGCGTACCGAAAAAAAAAAGAAAAAAAAGTATGATTTTAAATCATGCTTTTAAATCATGACAAGTATGACTTTTGAAGTCATTTTTCCTGACAGCTCCCTTGCACCAAAGGCTACAGGAAAATAACAAGGAACATGTCTTAGTTTGGTCAGTTTGGTTTCTCAGAGAGCAGAGCCTGAGGCAAGAGCCGTTAGTGCTACAACTCAGCTGGGGAGGGAGGTGCCAGCAATGAGGCGGGAGTGGGGGAGTGGGGCCCAGACAGCCCACGCGAGGACTCGTCATCCCTCTGGCGCCGCCAGGCGCACCCAGACCCCGAGCCTGCGCCCTCCGGCAATGCTTGAACTGTGTCCCGGGATCCACCAGCTCCCATCTTGCACTGACCCAAGACATGCGCCACAGAACTTAATTCCTAATGCTTCTAGTCTGGGCCGTGTCTCCAACCTGGCATCTGCTCGGGAAAAAGGAGGACGCCCTGGGGAAGGAGGTGGGGACGCACGGTGTGGGCAGGAGGTGACACGTTGTCACTTCAGACCTGCCTGAAGTCTGCGGAGCCCACGCCAGCCGGCCACCCACAGGGGCCTCAAGTGACACGAGAGAGGTGCCTCACTCACATATCAATTTGGCTGGGTGGCTCTTTTCCACCAAGTTGCAAAGTCACGGACGGTCCTTTCATATTAGATGCTTCGCTAGTGGAAGAGGCCATGCCTATTTTCTGGCACGTAGGCGGCTTCAGATCTATTTCCTCCTATACTTTGAGCTCAGAGTGGACATTACAGTGTGTCTGACCCCTTTGGTGCTACACGTAGAGGCCGTGCACACATCAGGAATACTTGTCTCAACGATGCCGGCTTGAATAGGAAGCATGCTGGTGTCCTGCCCATCACAGACAGTCTCAAACACAAGCCTGCTGCGTGTCCATCCCAAGCCTCCATATGCTGTCACCTCTCAGTCCTCTACTCTTCCTTGTGAAATCCATCACAAAACCTGAGTTCTTGGAGTAATCACCAGTGGGTTAGGAGAGAGAGGCATTCGCCTTGGGCACAGAATTTAAGAGGGCCCCGAGAAACCCATTAATCAGGACAAACGCTGTCTGGGGTCACTTATATGTGCAATCTGGGGTTGGGGGTCATAGGAGCTGAGAGAAGGATGGTGGCTGCCAGGGGCTGGGCGGGGGAAACAGGAGACACGGGTAAAACGGTACAAACCGAGTTATGAGGAAGGTCTGAGTGTCCAATGCATACCACGCTGACTGTCGTTGATAGCACTCTGTTATAAAATTGAAATTTGCCAAGAGTGTGAAACTTAAGAGCTCTCACCAAAAAAAAACAGAAAGGTAAATATGTGAGGTGATGGATGTGGAAATTAACTCGATGGTGGGAATCCTTTCATAACATACATATATGTCAAATTATCCGGTTGTACACTTTCAGTATGTTACAATTTCATTTGTCCATTATACTTCAATAAAGCTGAAAAAAGGCAAATAATATCTTAATGCAATATTTTAGAAAGTCAAAAGTACTGCAAAGAGTCATAAAGAAAATAGCAACATTGTACACAAAGACGGGTAGCTCGTACCACTGAAATTCCCTCAGGCTCCTGTGCAGCGCTACCATGGACTGGCCACATGTTTCCCCAAAGCAAGTAAAAGATTCAAGAAGTCAAGTCATTTCAAGGATTTAGAAAATTGTTCTAATACGGCGTTAGAAACTTTTCATCCGCAGCTTTCTCACGGGCTGTGACTGTGAGTCATGAATCTGTGCTGTCATTCTGTGGGTTTTGTTTTTTTGGGGTTTTTTTGCGGTACGCGGGCCTCTCACTGTTGTGGCCTCTCCCGTTGCGGAGCACAGGCTCCGGACGCGCAGGCTCAGCGGCCATGGCTCACGGGCCCAGCCGCTCTGCGGCATGTGGGATCTTCCCAGACCGGGGCATGAACCCGCGTCCCCTGCATCGGCAGGCGGACTCTCAACCGCTGCGCCACCAGGGAAGCCCTGTGGGTTTTTATTATACGATTTCTAGAATACTGCCATGGAGGGTCTCATCTTTCATACTTTGCCATTGATACCCATAAAACTGGGTATGCCAGTCATATGTCGCACAGGACACGGAATCACAAAAACCTGCTTCCTCATTAATGCAAACTGAGAACCCTGGACAGATTATGTCTACTTGGGAAATCATTCAGCCAGTATATATTGTTTTCATCTTTAGGATAAGACACAAGTTCCCATGAAAAGATATTTATTTTTCATTCTAGAAGGTTGGAAAGAATGAAATATGAAATGAATTCCAGCAGGTGAAATTTGGGGCACAACGGACAGTCCAAGAATATTTTCTGAATCTATACCTATTAAGTGGATAAACCTGTCTTCACTCTAGAACTTGGCTGGGTGCTTAATTTGGTGCAATGTGATAGAGGGTGACCAGTTCCAAAGGCCCCTTAGAGTTGGGGAACGAAGTGCCTTCTGAAGCAGTAAGGGTCCCCGTTCATCCCCAGGGTCCCCAGGGTCCCCCCAAGTCTCCACCCCTTCTTCCTCCATCTTCCCAAGCAACTCGCCCATTGTGCCACAAAATTCTGGAACGAGCTCTCCCTAGGCATGCATTTGCTTTGACAACACTGGAGAAAAGACGACAACCCTCATGGAGCCAGGTCCACAGGGGACAAAGGACAGAGGGACCCACAGAAGCCTTTGACTCACAGAGGCATTTCTTCTCAGTCCTGTTATCCAGCCATCAGGGGAGGGAAGTGAATGGGCTTCTCAGAGTCCTGGGGTCAGCCTGTCACTGGGGCTGCATTAGGAAATTTCCCCAGTTAGAGGACTCTGGTGTCTCCCAGGCTAAGAAATGAAAGATTCTTTTCAAAAGCAGATTATCAAAATTAGGTACATTCACCAATGCACAAAACCATGGGCAGTGAAGGTCACGGATTTAGCGTCAGACAGAGGCCCGGAAGCAACCCGGGGGTGACGCGCTCCTGGACTAACAATTTACTTTTCCTTCTATGAGGCAGGCACTGGGCCGGGCCCTGAGGGTCCCCAGGAGAAGGGAACGTCCTCTGACTTTGCTTGGCTCACAACCTAGAGGGACAGAGACTAAACCAACCATCTCATATGGTGGGTAAGAGCTTGACCAAAGATGACCAAGATCAGGGGCACGGAAAAGGGTCCCCAACTCACACTGGGGTGGGTGAGGGCAAGGGGGGTTCCACATCTTGTGGAGGACCATGAGTCCCAGCGACCCCACCAGCTGGGCATGGCTGGGGAAATCCCTTATCGAGTCTCTGTTCCCTCCTGAGAAGGAAAGATGCTAACCTCTGGCTTCTGCTGTCACAGGTAGGGACCTGACATGCAGCAAGTGTGCTCTCCCCATCTGTCCATCAGTGAAGGAGTTTTCCAGTAGAGGCACTATTTATTGGGCAATATCAAGTGGATGGCATCTCTGTATCAAGGGAAAGGAAAATACATGTTTCAAGGCATCTTTTAACCTTTTCCCCTCTGTCCCCAACATCTGGCCTCTGCTGGACTCTGTCTACCAAGGAGTTGCAGAGATTTGGCAAAAGAGGGAAAGAAAAGTCCATCCCATCCTCAGGGTGGCTTGGAAGCTCTCGTTTAGCAAGTGCTACTTCACACCGTCTATCCCCCGATGATGCATTTCCTCTGAAGTTATTTTTCTGTGTGGCACTGTTTTCCTTTTGTGCTGTTGCATCCTGATATTCAGACTGCTAATGGGTTCAGGGATCCTGGAGCCCCTGAAATAGCAGCATCGTGACAAGCAGAGCCTAAGATGGGTCATAAATAAGAGGAAAAACACCTCTCTGCATGTCTGGCGTAGAAGGGACACAGGGACCGTGACGGCTCAGATACTGCATATTCTTACCAGGGTCAATATCCTTCACAGGAGAGATGACAAGATGCAGAACCAGCCCCAAAGATCTCAGCCCACCCTTCTGAGGTGTTTTTTGATCACTGTGTTTATAAAGAAACAAAAAAGGCATGTTCCTATGGTATTATATTAAGGCGTGTTTCTACGGCATTACATATAATGTTTTATTGACGAAAGATCGTGAGTGTCTTAGATGAAATATCAGATTTTAAATGGACAGAGATGGGAAATCACAGCGATCGTGCAGTGAAATAAGATAAACAGCTGGGTCAGCCAGCAGGTAGCTGACGGTGCTCAGAGCCACCACAGTCATTAAACCAGTGGCTTCTCAGTGACTCCAAAGGCACACCATGAAAGGCCCCTTCCAAATCAAGGGCGCTGCATCTGTCTGAAGAGCAGAAGAGTCTTTTCTGCCAGCATTTTGTGATAAGGACAGAATTGATTTAATTTCTTGCCACCAGTATTTTAAAATCATCTATATTTCTCCTGGTAACATTCCAAAAACTGAGTATTCAAAAAATCCACTAATTTAATCCCTAAAGGTGTAGAAACCAATTTCAGAAGAGAACTTCAGCTGCAGGGTTTCAAAGAAAGTCAAAAGGTTGGTTAAAAAGAAAATGACAGGATCTTGCATGACAAACGCATTAACCTTCATTATTCCTCCTAATTCTTCCGCCCCCTGCTTTCACCTCTGAAAGACAAATAATTCCGCCTTAAATACTGTATTCAGCTTCTAGCATTTTCATCCTGACCTTTATGGTAAAAAGATCCCTCATTTTTAGGGATTGGTGGTTTGCCTTATTGAAATTTGCTTTATACTTTATCCTATAGCCATATATTTTAAATTAGTACTTTCTACCCTTAAAAATCTCCTCTGTGCCCATCTTCTTTTCCAAGAAAAGAAAATTTTGGAAAATAAACACACAAGGAGGAAAGCAAAAAACTACTTATAATCCAACTATTCAGAGTTAATCTAGGTAATCTTCCTTGAAATATTCCAGAGTATTTGCTTCCCATTTTTTTCTGTGTGGACATACATAAATATAGCCTCCGTTTTATAAAAATGTCATATACCACACATACAATTTCACAACAGGTAAAGGTTGCAATTTAAAGAATAGTTGCTATGTAACGGCTTCTGTATGGGATCCTCTAATTTCATAGATGCGATGATGAGTTCTATGAGTTCATCGTGGGATGAGTTCATGTCCTATTAAATTCATTTGCAGTAAATACCTCTAACTTTTCAAATCCACGTACCTCAAATATGCCAATAAAATCACTTTGCTTCATTTATTCAACTTAGCTCAACGAAGAGTCACGATGACATGTGTTGCTGTCAATTCTCCTTGAAAATGAAAGGCATGGAAGGTTCCAAATGGTCTTTGAAATTGGGTGGAAGGCACCACCACATTTGCAGTGTTATTTGTTGAATTGTGTGTCCCCAGAATTGGAGCCCTAACCCCCAGAACCTCAGAAAGTGGCTTGATTGGGAGATCGGGTCCTTACAGAGGTGATCAAGTTAAAGTGAGGTCATTAAGACAGGCCTTAATCCAATAGGCTGGTGTCCTTATAAAAAGGGGAAATTTGGACACAGACATGCATAGAGGGAGGACAGTATGATGAGACAAAGGGAGAAGATGTCATCTACAAGCCAAGGACAGAAACCCAGAGCAGATTCTCCTTCACAGCCCTCAGCAAAAACCAACCCTGCTGATAACCTTGAGCTCGGACTCGTGGCCTCCAGGACCAAGAGAGAATATACTTCTACGGTTTAAGGCAGCTGGTCTGTGGGATTTGTTACAGCAGTCCTGGCAAACGAATAATGCAAATAAGCAGCACGTCAGAGAACAGAGTCCTCCACTTGGGCTGAACTCCAGATGCACATAGAAGAAAGCTCTGCACTGGCCTTGCCCCGCATGCCCTGGACCCTGGTCCCAGAGAGCACAGGGGCGTCCTCCTTCCGCATCACTTTGGGTGCCTGCTCTCCATGGGTGTGCCATTCTGTGGGAGGGGGCTGAATTCCCTCCTGAACCCCGAAGTGCACGGAGGCAGGATGCTGTCTCGGGCTCGAAAGAAGGTAAGTGTTCTCTTTAAACCACACGGCATGACCCAGAATCAGCCCAGAGCCAGGGCTTTCCCAGCTGCATCACGGACGTCCTTGTCTGCAGCCACACGGGTGCAGACAGTGATGCAGGGCAGAGCGACGGCAGAGGGGCCCTGCTGGCTGGAAGCTCCTCGCTGGTTTCTGCGTGGTCACAGGAGCCTGGCCAGAGCCAGGCCCCACGAGTGGGATCAGGTAGCGATGCTGAGCGTCAGTTTAAGGACCAGGACAGACACCCAAACGGAGACTGCGCTGAGGCTGCTGTGCAGAAGCTGAGCACCCCCTACTTCACAGCATACCCTGTCTGCTCTGTGAGACCCTGGAGTGATTGACAAGGACCCGATTGTCACCCCTCCCTGGTCATTTTTTTTTACATTTCTAATACATCAGCTCTCAACTGTAAAGCACCATTTGGAAATTGTTGCAATATACGATTTAAATTATTTTCAACTATGTGATCGTGCTATTCTCTAGACACTGTAAACACCTTGCATAACCAGTTGGGCTTACTTTTATTTAAGGTGTGATACTGAAGAACCTGGGTTCTGGGGCTAAGAGTAGAGCCAGGGGACTGACTCCAAAGGGAAACAAAAGAACTTCTGGGAGTCTGATAGTCTATATAGTCTGATAGTCTATATCGCAAGTGTAAGACTGTAAACATGTCAAAACTCATCCACTGTACAACTTTAAAAAGGGTAATTTTACTATATATAAATTATACCTTAATAAACCTGACTTTAAAAAAAAGAAAAGAAAGAGAGCCCTGGAATCAGGCTGTCCAGGCTCTCCAGCCCTGTCACTTAGCAGCTGTGTGACCCTGCTCACAACACTTAACTTCTCTGAGCCTCAGTTTCTGCTTCTATAAAATGGGCGTAACAATACACCGACCTCATCAGGTTGTGAGAATTCAATGAGATAAAAATAGTCACATTACCTAGATGTGGTCCCTGGAAAAAAGTCAGACTGCCAAGTAATGGTAAAAGAGACTTGGAAAACAAATGCCTCCTTCTTTTCCATCGTATTCAACTTGCAGTAAGTTAAGGGAACGGAGGCATACGGGGCTCAGCAGTTTGAGGAAAGAGGAAACCCAGCTCTCAAATGTGGCTGAAGGACCCTGAACAAGTGATTTCATTCAGCTGCTTCTTGACCTGCTCAGTTTCTTCTTCGTGGAGAATTAAAATAAATACGATTAAATTAAGCATGTATTTCACATGGCTATGATGAGAATCCAAAGACAGACTATTGGTCTGCATGTTCATTTTTTTTCATAAACTATGCAGCCTCTGCCTGTTAGTTGTTGTTACTTTCACTTGAAGTTCCCTGGGCCTCTGTTTCTGCTGTGGATGCATTTGTGTGTTTGGTATAAATCACTGATTTATTTTCTTTTTAGAAAGAGAAGATGCAGGAGGAGGGTAGACGATGACCAGAGAAGGAAGGTGGAAGGACTCTGGAAGGACCTAGTGACCCCCTTACATCGTGTGTGCCTCTCACCCAATCGGCAGACTCTCCCCAAGTCTGAGCTTGAATAAAAGGACGTGGGGGTCCATATACAGCCACAGTCAACTCAACCTGCCTGGGCCATCTTTGGAAGCCCCAAGGATCTGTAAGATGCTAGAACAGGGCTCCAGGACCCTGCAGACAGCTCTCTCTCCGTAATTCACTCTGTCTCGGTGTCCCGATTTATTTTCACACGTTTAACTAGCTTCATAAACTCTTGCCTGGACACTCCTCCTAAGAAAAAGCCAAAGCTCGGTCCCTGTACGTTGACTTGTTGTGACGGAGCGCAGACGTTGACTCAGCCCCTTTCGCTACTCCGTGGGCTTCTCCGAAAGGGGGCTGTCCCAGGCTTCAGAAGCTAGTGTCTTTCTTTTTCGGTAATAAAGAAGCAGCCAGGGATTTTTTCCCCACTCAAGTAAAACAAAAATAGCTTCAGAACATGGTAGAAGTCTGAGGTTTTATACTTTTGGAAGAGAGGGGAAGGCTTTGTCCTAAATCAGCTGTCACAGCTCAAGAAGTGAATTAGAAATTAGAAGACAGCAGAAAAGCTATACTATATATAAAATAGATAAACAACAAGGACCTTCCGTAGAGCACAGGGAACTCTATATTTTGTAATAACCTATAAGGGAAAAGAATCTGAAAAAGAATATATATATATATATATGTCTGTATAAATGACTCACTTTGCTGTACACCTGAAACTAACACAACACTGTAAATCAACTATGCTTCAAAAATAAATAAATAAAATGAACAAAAGAAAAAGCTACATGGGCCATTGAATCAGCTGCCCCCTGGGGAGGTGAAGATTCTAGCACTCTCTCCACTTAAAACAAAACATACACAGGCCCCACCCACCCAGAAGCACTGACCAGCTCAGTCTAACGTCTCTGCCTTCTTCACAAGCAATATTGCTCCAAATTTTATTTTCAAATCCCTCCGAAATCCAGAACAATTTAATTTGCTGGAAAACAAAACCCAGCTGTAATTTAGTTGAAGGTTGCCTTCCAGGGACGGGGCTGTTAAAAATGAAGGGAGCTCACGCCACCAACCTGTCTCATACCCGCCCACCTGGTTCTTACTATGGTTAGAGCTTTGTACTTCCCAAGCCCCAAAATGTTCCCTTAATTGGACAAGCATAACACACCTGCCCTCTGTGTCCCCTGACATCACACACACAAGGAGAAAAGGGTGAGGACGGAAGGCTTAAGTGCAGGAAAAGTCTCAGGACGAAACGTTCCCCTCAGAGCCAGCAACCTCACTCAGTAAAGACGTTTGGAATCCGACTCAGGGGAATTTTTCACATTGAGGTTATAGCTTACCATTTATATGGTCTTTAAAAAATATATGCTTTCCAAGTGTTTTTGAATCCGTTTTATGGCTCCAACCTCATGACAGTCCCGCGGGGTCAGACAGCATCATCGATTCCTTGTTCAAGCATGTCCCTGGGTGGGCTTCCTCCAAGCTGGCATGAAAGCTGCATCTGATTTGTAGCTAAGACCCTCAAGTCACCTTGCTTCCATGGTCAGGCGTGGGCCATTCCGGAAGCCTCCCCTTGGAGAGGGGAAAACCATATATAAAAAGCTCCAAGCATGGCAAAGAGATAATGGAATTATGTTACAGCACTCTGTCTCTCTGTTTTGTTTTTTTTTAACATCTTTATTGGAGTATAATTGCTTTACAATGGTGTGTTAGTTTCTGCTTTGTAACAAAGTGAATCAGCTATACATATACATATATCCCCGTATATCCTCCTTCCTGCGTCTCCCTCCCACCCTCCCTATCCCACCCCTCTAGGTGGTCACAAAGCACTGAGCTGATCTCCCTGTGCTATGCGGGTGCTTCCCACTAGCCATCTATTTTACATTTGGTAGTATTTGTAAGTCCATGCCACTCTCTCACTTCGTCCCAGCTTCCCCCTCCCCATGTCCTCGAGTCCATTCTCTACATCTGTGTCTTTATTCCTGTCCTGCCTCTAGGTTCTTCAGAACTTTTTTTCCCTTAGATTCCATATATATGTGTTAGCATACGGTATTTGTTTTTCTCTTTCTGACTTACTTCACTCTATTTGACAGACTCTAGGCCCATCCACCTCACTGCAAATGACTCAGTTGCATTTCCTTTTATGGCTGAGTAATATTCCATTGTATATATGTGCCACATCTTCTTTATCCATTCATCTGTCGATGGACACTTAGGTTGCTTCCATGTCCTGGCTATTGTAAATAGAGCTGCAATGAACATTTTGGTACATGACTCTTTTCGAATTATGGTTTTCTCAGGGTATATGCCCAGTAGTGGGTTGCTGGGTCATATGGTAGTTCTATTTTTAGTTTTGTTTTTTTCACTAAAAGGCAATCGGCAGCCCCCATTTCCACACCTCCCTTCCCCCACGTCACGGGGCCAGTCCTGTGGCCCTGTGACACTTGCAGTCCCCTACAGGGTATCTCACTTAAAGGGCCCACACTTGGCATCACGTTCTCGAAATTCTTCATCATGTTCAACATGGAGCACCACATTTCTATTTTTCACTGTCCCCCCAAATCGTGTCACTGGTCTTCTCCCCACCACCCAGTGACAGGCTCACTTAGACTGCCCAGCTCTGAGCTCCTGTCACCTGGAAAGAGGTTTATGGTAGAGATGGACTGGAGCAAAAGATGACAGAGCTGTGGCTTGTTTTTAAGTGGCCTCGTTTCTGATGGGAATCTGCTCTACTCTTCAGCCCCTGTCCTGCTTCCTTGTTGTAATACTGAAGGGACACAGGAGCAGAGCAAGGTCCCCTGAGGCCCCTGCTTGTGACCCTACAGTTATATCACACGGCATATATATTTGTGTCAGGTGAGAATTCCAAATCCTCATCCAAAATTCAACCGTGGGGAAGCTCTTGCATGCATTTCAGTCAAATCTGGCTCTCAGCAAGAACTCAGCATAAAAAGGGTGATGTGGAAATTCACAAAACAGTGCCCCGCAAATGAACTGAATCTGCTCTGAAGTTGGGAAAGACAAAATCTAGATGAAAAAATAACAGTGAACTTGCAAGAGGTATTTGGTGGAAGTACAGATTGACAAATGGCTACATCTATTTTAAGAAGACATCAAGAGGAAGTAAAATGGCCCACATTTTGGAGGTAGAGAACATTGCCAGAAATAATATTTGTGATGTGACACTGTATTATCTCGGTATTTTGAACAGGACTTATGCATATGTGAGAACTGAGCTATAAATACAGGGATGAGCCCACGCCCTGAACGAACTCCAAAGACAAGAAAATAATAATAATAAGTAAGAAGCCCCCCGGGGCTCTGAGATACAAAGCGTGCAATGATATTCTGCCATGGACAAACGTTAATACCCTCACAGAAGACAGATTACAGGCATATCTAAATTCACTTAGGCATTTCTCACAATCAGAATATGGAACTTTTAAAATAACACAATATGCACAATTCCAAAAATCGTATTGACTGTCCTCATGTAATCTGCTTCCAAAGTACTGAACAGATTTATTTTCACTTAACACTTTTAAAGAAAGATATGACAAGTCAGTAGAACCCAACTATTCATTAATAAGGATGAAGAAAATGTCCAGCATGTTTAAAGCAATTTACATCACTAAGCAGGAGTTAGAAATCAACTACTGTCAGCCCTCCGTATCTGACAGTTCTGAATCTGAGATTCAACCAACCGCAGATTTAAAATATTTTTTAAAAATTCCAGAAAGTTCCAAAACGCAAAACTTGAATTTGCTGCATGCTAGCAACTATTTACTTAGCACTTACATTTTATTTACAACTATTGACATAATTTACATTGTATTAGGCATTATAAGTAATCTGGAGATGATTTAAGTATATGGGAGGATATGTGTAGGTTATATGCAAATATTATGCCATTTTATATAAGGGACTTGAGCATCTTTGGATTGGTATCCATCCGTGGGCAGGGTGGTCCTGGAACCAACCAATCCCCCTAGGATACCAAGGGATAACTGAATAGTATCCTAATAGATGTGTATCCATTCATTGGACCTGAAGATTGCTAAATTCGCATGAGGTTCTAACATATATGACTTTTAAGATTAACCATTAGTTATGGTGGTTATTCTTCAGCCAACATGTACTGAGCCCCTACTTTTGTAAGCATTGACTCTTTGGGAAGGTTTTGCAGGTCACATCCTTCTTCCCCTTTCCAGGTCTGCACAATGATGTTAACCAATGCTTCCCTGGCACTTGGTCTATACAATGAGTAGCCCCGTACCCTGTATGGACCCTGTCGTCCAGTTAATTTTATGTGAACTCTGTCTCCCCCAGTAGCCTATAAGCTCTTTGAGGGGAGGGGTCCATTCACCCAGCACAATGTCCAACATATAATGGATTCTCCATCAATGTGGGTTGAATGGTATGTGCTGAGGAGATGAAAGGGTGTAGAAGACACAGTCTCTGTCTTTTAAATATTCATAATCTAGAAGGCAAACAGAAATTTGAGAGGGTAAGTAAATACCAATAACAGGCATATCTCGTTTTACTGCACTTTGCAAATATTGCATTTTTTACAAATTGAAGGTTTGTGGCAACAGTGTGTCAAGCAAGTCTATTGGCGCCATTTTTCCAAAAGCATTTACTCACTTTGTGTCTCTGTGTCACATTTTGGTAATTCTCACAATGTTTCAAACTTTTTCGTTATTATATTTGTTATGGTGATCTCTGATCAGTCATCTTTGATGTGACTGTGCAAAATGAGTATGACTCGCTGAAGGCTCAGATGATAGCATCTTTTCAGCAATACAGCATTTTTAATTAAGGTAGGTACTTTTTCTTAGACATAATGCTATTGCACACTTAATAATAGACTACAGTGCAGTGTAAATGTAAATTTTGTACGCACTGGGAAACAAAAACATTTGCGTGAGTCCCTTTATTGAGATATTCACTTTATTTCAGTTCCAGTGGTCTGGAACTGAACCCAAAATATCTCCAAGGTCTGCCTGTACGTGCAATGGTTTTGCCATAGAAAAGGACTCTGTTGCCTGAGCAAACATTTTCTAAGAGTTTGATTTTGGGGGTTTAGAATGGTCTTGCACTTTCAAACAGAGCCAAGGAGGGTAAGGCAAGGAATGAAGGCCACTGGTGTAAACTCAAAGTCAAGGAAACTCTGCTGGACGATGCAGAAGGAAACTTTGTGAACAGAGATCTTTACGAGATATTGTACAAGAGTAGCAATACTGACATTTACCAACTTCATGTGTGATTGGGGTGGGAGAGTGAGGGGGTCGGCTTGGATACGTGAACCTCTAGAAACAAAGTGGAAGCCCTGGTGAAGGAAAGAATAACTTTGTCAAGATTTCTGTGGTTGTTCTTTTTTTACTCGGAAAAAAATAATCCAGGACAATATTAGTTTTAATATGTTTCATGTCCAAGTCCTAAATGGAATTGGGACAGGTACAAAAGAAATTGGGCTGTATCCAGGATATGTCAGAAAATGAGAAATTTAATAGGATAGGAAATGTGTAAGTGAAACCTAGCCTGACTTTTGCTCAAGAATCTCTGTGATTTTGAACAGGATTAGCCTTGGGGCACTCAGTTCCCTATTTTAAATGACTACCTGGAATGAAATGACAATAGGGCCTCCTTTAATTCTAAGCAGGACGGTAGAAACAACCTTCTTTCTCTGGGTCAATGGTCTTTAAGCAGGCCAGCTGCGCCCCAGGAAGGTGCAGGGCCACCACGTTCAGCTGCACAGGTTGTGCACTGCACAACTCCAGAGGGCACCACTGACACAGACTGCAGAATGGATGGCACCTCAGGGGCTGCAAGGTGCTCAACTCTTACAACTATGCGTGGTGAAGAGAATTTCAGAATGTCTATGTATATCAGTTTAGGATCTAAGATCAGTAAGAAAGAAATTAGATGTTACCAGTAGCTATTATCTGGATTGATATCGACATCATCATTTGGTGGGTGGGGAACAGTGGAAATCCCACGACTAAGGATTGTCCAGAACACCCTCCCTCTTTTTTTCCCTTTTTTTTTTAATTGAAGTATAGTGATTTACAATGTTGTGTTAGTTTCAGGTGTACAGCAAAATGATTCAGTTTTATATATACATATTATATATAATATATATATATATATACTATTTCAGATTCTTTTCCATTATAGGTTCTTACAAGATACTGAATATAGTTCCCTGTGCTATACAGTTGGACCTTGTTGCTTATCTCTTTTATATATAGTGGTATGTATCCATTAATCCTCCTCCCACCACTTTCCCCTTTGGTAACCATGACTTTGATTTCTATGACTCCCTCACTCTTAAGTTGCTCTTGGAATATCACCACATGCTGCACTGCAGTTCCTTGTGCTCCGGTAAGAGGATTTATATTTATACACCTACATTTAACCAACCTAATCGCACCACAGTAGGTAAGTGGCTTTAAAAAATTCCTGCATAGTCACATGCTACAACATGGATGAACCTTGAGGACGTGAAGCTAAGTAATACAAGCCCGTTACAAAAAAAAAAAAGACAAATATTGTATAATTCCACTTATATGAGGTACTTAAAGTAGTCAAATTCATAGAGACAGAAAATAGAAAGGTGGTTAACAGAGGATAGAGGAAGGAGAACAGGGAGTTGTTTAATGGGTAGAATTTCAGTTTTACAAGATGAAAAATTCTGGAGATCTGTTTCACAACGAAGTAAATAAACCATACGATTGAATTACACACTTAAAAATGAGAAAGATGGTAAATTTTCTGTTTTTTACAGGAATAAAAAAATTCCTGCATAAAATTTTCACAGATATTAATACTTCCAGCAAAAGCAACAGGGAAACAATGGAAATGCTACCTAACACTTCTCCTATTAGAATATCTTCACAAGTGCCAATACAGGCTTAAAAATCACAGTCAACAAATTCAGCTCAAAAAGAAGCGCAGGGCTTCCCTGGTGGCGCAGTGGTTAAGAATCCGCCTGCCAATGCAGGAGACAAGGGTTTGAGCCCTGGTCCAGGAAGATCCCACATGCCGCAGAGCAACTAAGCCTGTGTGCCACAACTACTGAGCCTGTGATCTAGAGCCCATGAGCCACAACTAATGAGCCCATGTGCCACATCTACTAGAGCACGTGCTCCGCAACGAGAAGCCACTGCAATGAGAAGTCCGTGCACCACAATGAAGAGTAGCCCATGCTCGTCGCAACTAGAGAAAGACCGCGCACAGCAGCAAAGACCCAACACAGCCAAAAATAAACAAAATAAAATAAATAAATAATTTTTTTTAAAAAAAAAGAAGTGCAGTTACCAAGACTATTAGTTACCAAGACAATGTGAACTATAGATTTCCACATTTTCCATCAACAATTATCTCTCACAAGTATATACGGTGCCTTGAAATTTTGACTAAGATTAATAGAGCCATCACAATTAGCAAGATATCTAAAGTATAGCTTATTTCATCATTCTGTCATTCTTTTCAATGCTTATTTTTGGTATGTTTCATAACTGCACTTAAGAGATGAGCACATTAGCATGAATAAATAATTTTAAAATAAGTTAATAAAAAATTATTGTGCACGCATGCCCCAATTGTTTCCCTGAGAGCGTACACTCTTCTTGAGAATTGATACCCACGGTCACTGTGTACACCATTCCATTGCTCTGTCACGGATCTGCAGGATGACTGAGGAAATGGTTCCCCAAAAGCTGATAAGCTTTGAATGTTAGTTTTTAAGTACTTGTGGATGTTTATTATTAGAATTACCACAGCTAATGGTGAAAAAGTCAAAGAAAGCAAGGGGCAGGATAGCGATGGTTTCACTAGGGAGAGACCAGAATCATTTCAAACCACCTTGAATTGTTTCAGGGATGTGTTCCCATGGCATAATAGTTTGAAGTTGTGCTTGTTGCATCTCCATCTACAGCTCTTTGAGACTCATGAAGAGAGAGGATCTTTATAGAGGGTTCAACACACTCTGCCACCTTGAACGTGGGCAGGTTTGTGTCAACACCTGTGTCTACTGATGACCTCTCAACCCTCCCAAATGAGGAGACCATCACAGTGGATGCTCTCAGGCTCAGAATTTGACCACTTCACGGCCTCAGGGATTCTTCTGCACATCAAACAAGCGTACGGAAATGTGGAAAAGAAAAGCCTAGGCACAATTATCCATTTTGCCAGGCTCAAGAAAATAAAGTGATATTTTTCTAACAACCCCTAAGGAAACAGTGGATAATACTTAATAAGGAAATTATTTATGTAAGAATCTTAGGGCTTCCCTGGCGGCACAGTGGTTGAGAGTCCGCCTGCCGATGCAGGGGACATGGGTTCGTGCCCCGGTCCGGGAAGATCCCACGTGCCGCAGAGCAGCTGGGCCCGTGAGCCATGGCCGCTGAGCCTGCGCGTCCGGAGACTGTGCTCCGCAACGGGAGAGGCCACAACAGTGAGAGGCCCGCGTACCGAAAAAAAAAAAGGAATCTTAATCTTTAAAACAAGTGTAATTAGTTTTTAAATATTGGAATTTAACCACATGACTGACAGAAAAGTGTATTGGCTAAAAAAAAAAATTTCAAAAAGATCTTGGGAAAAAGAAAGAACGTATTTCCTTGCTATATTTTTACTCTCTTGTTTGGTTAAGACCAATGTTAATGAGTATTGTCAGTCTCTGGGGTCCTCTTCTCATGCATCGTATAAAATTAAAATAACTAGTCACTTTGTTAGAACCTTGGCCACGATACGGGTGCAGTGTTATGGGGACAGATGACCATTTCTTTCACCGTGCCACTCCACAACAGTTTTGGATTATAATAGCCAGCAAAGCGTAATCTCACGTCAATCCAGAAAGAAACTCAGTTATCAAATCTCCATGAGCAAGTATTTGAAACCTAACATTCAAAAGACATTCCAGGCCATTTGGTGAAGGACTGCAATATGGATGACTTGAGATATTTCAGTCTTAGGAAATCCACCAGTGTCCTCAAACTGGAGGCTGAAACCTCCCAGAGCAAAGGACTCCCTGTTCTTCCTTATAGCTCCATCATGATATGAAAATTGCCCTCTTTGAGTGGGGCAGTTCACACTTTGGGGCTTCTTCCCTTTAGATGTCCTGCAGGAGCGTTTTCAATGTGTGGATGATTACCTTCTTGCTTTATGATTCTAATTTGTCTTCCTTTTATTTAAAAAGTGGCAGATTAAGAGTAAAATATAAAATAATGGCATTTAGTGGGTGCTTGATTTTTCCACTGGCAATGTTATACATATGGCCAAGCGTTTCCCTTTCAGATATGGAACAAGAAGTCATTTAGTGAGATTCTGAAGCATAAATTTAGGGCTATTTGCAAGGCACAAACAATATTCAAGCAGATTGATGCCTGGAATATGTAACTTATACTGAATGGTTCATGTAAAACAGCCCAGAAATGGATGTTGGATTTATGGGTTTGGGCCGTTGCCAGATGTGGCAAGCTTGCCTGGCCTATGACACAAAGCAATGAGCTATAGAACATTCTCCTATCTGTACCCAAAGGGCACCTGTACCAAATCGAATGGAAAATGTTTCCCCATTCCTTATTTATACCTCACTTCATTCCAAAGACTGGAAGAACGGTAAGTAGTTTGTGCCTGGGGACAATAAAAGAGTGGAGACAGACCCCACGAGACTGCACAGCAGCCTGGATGCACAATTCAATGTCCTACTTCCCAGGAGGACAAATATGAATTGATGTCTTTTAGCATATGAATTGTCCTGTATTCCTATTTCAAATATAAATTAATTTGAAATATTTAAATATGCACCTATAATTAAAATATTTGTTTTAATTAGTAGTAACATCGGTGCTTCATTTTTAAGTATTAATTAAAATATTTAAATATGCAACTTGCCTCCTGTATGCTAGATATATTGCGCCTGCAACAATACTCCAGATTCACAGTTTGGCTGAACGATTGGGCATATGGAGCTAACGTACTAAAGATCAGTTTGGACTACTTCTTATTCGCCTCTAATCCCAGTCAAATTGGTTTTCCATTTCAATACATCAGCCATTTTTCAAGGTAGTCACGGGCTCTGCCCCTCAGATTACCACCCCTTTTTGTTTGAATTTCACAGAACTTGTCTGAATCAAAATAATCTCAATGTAGAATAACCCCAAACTGAAGGATATTAGAATTCTCCATCCCTCCCTCAGCTCCCTATTTTCCTTGACATTTTCCCAAATGTCAAGAGTTCTTTCTATTGAGATTCTTCTAAGTTTTTCTCATTTTCTTTGCCTGCCGGGAAGGTATTTATTTTGCATGTATAACAATGCACCCATTTCCAATTTAAAAGGATTTAAATGGCAAACACAGGTTTCAAACCCATAAACAACAGAAGAGAGAATTTTTTTCTCTCCAAACTCACCTGGACCACAAATCTCAACATTTAGAGAAGAGGGTGCTGGTCTGTTGGTCACTGATAAATCCACAACCTGAAATCTACTGATTCATCCCGTAGATTAATCTACTGAACATTACAAAGTGCCACACCAGGAGCCAGGTCTGTGGATGACTCAGGAAGTTCAAAGTCTAGGTAGGATAATTCTAATAAATAAAATGTAACCCATAATACTTGCTATGGTCTGGATGTTTGTGTCCCCCAAAATTCACATGCTGAAATCCTAACACCCAAAGGTGATGGCATTAGGAGGTGGGGTCTTTGGGAGGTGATTAAGTCATGAGGGTGGAGCCCTCATGGATGGGATTAGTGCCTTTATAAAAGAGACCCCAGAAGGCTCCTTCACCCCTTCCACCAGGTGAGGATACAGTGGGAAGTCTGCAACCCGGAAGAGATCCTTCACCCAAGGATGCTGACACCCTGGTCTCAGACGGCCAGCCTCCAGAACCGTGAGCGATAAATTTCTATTGTTTATAAGTCACTCAGTCTGTGGTACTTTAACAGCATGATCTTTACTGCAGTGTTTCATAAAAATATCAATCAAATATAATATATACCTGTGCATATGCATCCCATAAAATCTTTCTTTTCCCCCACTATGAAGCCCTTTCTGGAAAGTCATTCTAAATTAATGGAAAGCCCCAGGCTTGGGTTCATGATATCATTCAGGTGTTCAAATAGTTCAGTGTGCCCCGTGGACCAAGAACAGAAAGACCCCAAACAAATTGTGAATTCTTTCCACCTATGACAACACCTCTGATAAAGCACTGAGAGCGGAAATTAGAATTTTAAAAAATAATGCAGAGAATGTGTTCATCATAAATTCAAGGCACTTCCCATTACAAAAGCTCATGTTTCCCCTTCATCTTGATCACACTATTCTACTAAACCCCTAACAAAATCAATTGTGAGTCATTTATTCAATTTTTCTCTCTAAAAAAAATACATCTTGCATTCTGTCACTCTTAGAATTCAAAAGAGAAAAACGGTGAGACTTAATCCCACAGCATTCGTTAATGAAATGCAGGATGGGGGAAATCAATCTTATAATAATCCATTACCATCACCAGCCCAGCAAACACATTTTCTTGCTTCACTGTGGCCTCTTCCCACTTAGGAAATGTTGAAACTCGAACCCAAGTTGCAATTGGTGTCTTTCTAGACCTATTGTTCCCAATTAGAGTAGAGAGAGCATCTATCGATGTGTGATCCAGCATAACCATATGGATTTTGCTGGATCTTCCTATATCTCCTCTCAGACATATCCCCAAATGAGGTTAAAATTACATAAGGAATTGCATTTTCATTTGACCTTCTCTTGCTAAGCCTTTGGGGCCAGTTGCAAAATCTACACTGTGCACAGTTACCCTCAGAATCCGTGCTTAACTGGTCGAAATTATACTGTTCCTTGCAAACCTATTACTCACCCGTCAGCATCTGTTTCAGTTCACTATTACATCATAGGAAGCACACAACTATACTAATTTTCATTTTAGGCCTGTTTCATCTTACTATTTCTCTCACCAAAGGGTTACCCGGAGAGCTGAGTAGATGAGCCCTAAACCAGTGTCATACGTGATTTTTAAACCAATGGCTACTTCCGGGAAAAAAATCAAGACTTTTCCATCCCCCGCCCCCCAATATAAGTGGGCATAGCTTTCCCTTGCAATCTCTGTCCAGAGCAACACTGTTCACTGCTTTCTTCTTGCTTCTGATTCTGTGCTAAGGATACACATGTGGGTCTAAAGATTTGACCCACAAAATTCCTCGGTGTGTTCAAACCATGCCTTGACAGGTGTGGTCCTTTTGTCGTGGCCAATGCCTGGATGCGAGAAAGGCCCAGAAATCTGGCACCAAATTGCAACATCCCATCCAAGCCGATGCAAGAAAAGAGACTGTGGCCAGCAACAGGGAAGCGTCAGGAGAACGCTTTCCCAAAGGAGTCTCAAGTCTAATTCACAGCTGTCAACGGATGCATTATGCAACCGGGAACTCCCCCATCCTCTCACAAACAGGGCGATGGTGTGTGTCATTTTTTAAATCAACTCTCCAAATGTGTGCCTTTATGCATTAATATCTTGCTCCTGGCTCTCCTAAATAAGTTCTTTTAAAAAGCAACTTAAAAACAGACACCTGAATGAGAAGATGGAACTGATTGTCATTGTTGGTGGAACTTTTTTTCAAATGGTATTATTAGGTCACTAAAAAAAAGGAGCCTTTCTCTTTCTTGGGCAGGGAAGAGGTGAGAACACATTTTGTAAACTTCAACCTTGGTGTTTAGGATTTTTGATCCAGTGAACGTACCGAAGCCTGTATCCTGATCCCGGCTAAATTGTCTTCCAGCTCATTTCATAGATTGTTCCAGGCGCATCTGACACACTTTAATACTGAAATGCCAATTAGACACCCCTGCAAACCACCTCCACTCTCTCACGTTACCCTAGATTTGGACTTTACTTTCCTTGCTATACTTGAGCTGCTCTTTTCAATCACATGCCACTTACCCCTAAAAAGCGTTGTCAAAGGGGAAAAAGATGTGTGGTCGTAAAGTCACCCAGTTTAAAAGCAGCTCCAGGCTCAGTCCCCCCACCAAAGGCTGCAAGAACTCAAAGAGAGAGCTCACCCCAGGGAGCCTGTGGCCCTTTCAGGACCTCTCCTCCCAGCCCAGCTGTGAGCTAGGGAATTTCTGCAGCGGGCACTATGCCCTGACAGCTGGAGCAGCAACTCTGTGCCCATCAGACCCAAATAAATCCTGAGGTCAGGGGAAAGTCTGACAAAATCCATTGCTTTGGCCCTCTGGGGTAAGTAAATGATCATCTGAAATCCATCCCCGCCTGAGAATTATTAAAATTAGAAGCCACATGGAAGTCATCCAACTAAAGAAAAGCTTAGGGGGAAGGGGGGAGAGATCCCGTCCTCTACCCGGAAAAGGAGCTTCTGTTCAACTTTATTAAATGTTTTAAGCAGATTTAAGTTTGAGTCAAGGGACAAATTCCCGCCCTCCGAGGGGCACGCTCCCAGAAACTTGGAGATGAGCTGCAGACCTGGTCACGGGGGCTGCACGTGACGTGGTGGGGGGGGGGATGGGTGCAGGAGGGAGAAAGGCGGAGAGAGCTGGAAGGGAAGCAAAGGGGGGCAAAGGTGTGAGATGTTCATGTTGTGGGATTTTATCAACATTTAAGGAAGAGGGCAGAGTTCTTGGAAGAGCCCGCAAAGGCCTCTGACGGAATGCTGGGGGGCGGGGCTGCGGCTGCAGAGCTGCCCTAATTACATGTTCAGCAGAAACGAGGTTGTGATCCTCATGATGGGTGAGCTCTGGGAAGTTTGCTGTCTCCCTGGGGACCCACAGTTAAGTGACACTGCCAAGCTGAGGCATTCTCGAAAGCTCATGAGTGTGGCATGGGACAAGGAGCCTCTGCTGAAGATGGGTGACAGCCAGAGGGGAGAGCCAACGGGGGGATCCCCACTCCCGAAGAGTCCCCTTTAGCTAACTTGATCGAAGAGGGGGAGCCCCCTGGGCTACACAGGCTTCTAAGCCCTTCTTCTATCTGAAACTATTAAGTTGTATAAAAAAACCTACCCCACACGGCCATCCCTTCTACTTGCAAGTATGGTGAGCCGATGCAAACAGAGAATATACTGAAATCTCTGTCCAGTCTACAGAAAGCCCCTCACCTGAGCGTTCAGGAAAAGAAGGCCTGGCTCTCATTGCCCTGTCTCTGTTTCAGAGCCCCAGCTTCCTGGCCTCAGCTCCCCACTCTCCACCTCTTTCGCTTTCTCTGGCATGCATTGTTCCTACGGATCAGAAAATTCCATACGCAATTTGGACATCAAGACCCACCCACGTCCTGGATCTGCCCTTCACTAGCTGGTGGCTTTGAGCCAGCTGACCTTGAACTTCCCTGAACCTCAGTTTCCTCATCCATCAATTGGGAATCATAATAGCACCTACTTCACAGGCTTGTGGGGAAGTTCAAATAAGGTTACTGGATGCTTGGTACTGGGGACACTGGGCAAACAGGAGCTGCTGTGGTGGAAGGTTTGCTGCTGCTGGAAGGTTTCTGCCTCCCCATCCTCCATCCACGCTCGCACTCTTTCTTGCCCGATTCCTTGGCTCCAACCCAAACCCTGTTCCTAAATTTTATAACGCTTTGCCTGCTCCGTCTTCATGTCATGTTTATATCAAAAGTCACCCATCAGAGAGATGAAAGCAGGGAAGAGGCATTTTATTTCTGAAGTTGTTAATTTTACTGTAGATTTCAAAAAAAAAGAGGATCACCCATCTGTCAAAAAAAAAAGGCAAAATAAAAGATTTTTTAAAATAATGATTTAAGTGCCGGCCAAAACGATATGAAAGTGGATTTATCTCGGCTACCAAGTGGAATTAGAAGGTGTTGGTGTACAACCCCAAAACTGCCTTTTTGAAAAGAAAGACAGAGAATAGGATCTTTTAAAAAATACAATGAGCTGTCAGTTTGCCCCAACAAACTCTTCTGGATAAACAGATACAGAGCAGTGACTTTCAATTGAAGATTGGAGCCAGAGTTTCTCCCGTCTTAGACCCACACGCCCATACGCGCAGATTTTTTGTGGTTCATACAATTTGCATTTCTCTACTGGTTTTACTCTGATTAACTGCAGATGTAGTTTGTACAGGCAATGCTTCCACATGGCCGTGCAATGCAATCCTTCCCTCACTTCTCTTCTGAGGCTGACTTTCGCCAGCTGGCCTGCCTGCTCACATTCTGACAGGTACCCACCAAGGAAAACACGTGAAGACACACACGCTGCAAGAGTGCAAATCTTCGCAAGGGACTAAAAACACTCAGCTTTCTCTCCTGAGGTCTAGACCCCAAAGCACTTTCCAAAGTCACAATTAAATCACAAGCAAAACAATGAATCCCTTTCTCTACCTAAGGTGAATTTTTAAAAGTTGCAAACTTAACCAATGTCTGCACTTGCCATGCAAACCCACATATGAACAGAGTCAGTCTCCCAAGCAAATGGGTCCAGGGTCGAAGTGTTCTACATTTTCTGAGCCTAACTGAGCCCCTTCTCATCCCCAGGTTTCCCTCCAGGAGTCAAAGCCCCACTCACCTCACTCATGATGCTGTAACAGCAGCTCCGATATCTCTACCAGCCACACGGAGAGCACTGCTCAGGGGTCGCAGCTCCCCGGTCCTGGCTTTTCTCTTAAAAAGGGCTGCCCAGTGGCATCATGCCTCCCGTGAACCAATGAGATTCATTCACCTGTCTGAACGCCTGGCAGATATCTGAGGGCTCCCAGGGCCACCTAGTGGAGCAAAGGAAGAAGGCGGGCTCGGTCACATCTCCAAGTCCTGCCAGGGAGGGAAGGAAACCACAGATGACAAAATAGTCAAAGTCAGAGGCACACGGATCATCACAGGTTTGCCATTGAACATAATTTCAAGGGGTACAGGATTTAGACATGTGGAAAATGCACTTTCAATGTCGGTGAACAGAAGGGATTTTTTTTTCAAAGGAAGACCAGTTCTGAAAATGCCGGTGCCGGCCGTTCCACACCCCTCCTGGTTTTCTCAGGAGCTGCCATTTCCTCATCCTCTGTAGCACAGTCTCAGCCTTCAGAGTTGAACATGCCCCACTCCTCCTCCAGCCCCAAACCTGCCAGCCTGCTTGCACCCCAGAAACTCATCCCCTAGTGGGGTCATGGACCTGGAGAGTCACGCTGGGACCTCAGAGGAGAGCAGCTCCCCCAGCTTTGCCTATTGGGTGTCATAGCCTCACAAGAGCCAGGAGGAAAATGGCTTTGACCCTGGAATCTGCCCGTCCAACCTGGCTGTGAAGATCCTTTTGCCCAGGTCTGGACTCCTAAGACCCTGAGAAGCATCCGAGTGGGCCCTTGATTTTCACAAGGCAGACGTCACAGATGAGAATGTGGCTGATGCACAGAACTGAGAGGCGTGTGACTGCCTGTCTCCTTGGTCCTTCCTGCAACTTGCCGGCTTCAGCTGGGCCAGATTCAAGCACAGGAGCCTCAGAGTGGTAACAACGATGCCTTCTCATGGCAGATCCTCCGAAGGATAACAGTAACTTCTCACGTGCCGAGGACCTACCGGAAATACAAACATACCCAAGTGGTGACTATGGAATAGCTCATATAGATAAATAAATGAGGACCTGGGTACAGCTATATGATCCTCAGATGCCCCACGGGCCTCACCTTTCACCCAGAACACAGACATTCAATCAGCAGCTGCTCTTGGAATCAATGCTAGTCACAGCCCTATCTCTGACTCTCCTGCATTGGCTTCCATCACCTCCATCACCTCAGCAGCATCTCCCTTCAACTTCCTCCTCCAAGGCTCCTTCCTCCCTCACTTCACGCCCCAGGGGGTTTTCAGGCCACCTCTATGCCCTCCTTGTCCAGGCTTTCTGTTGCCAGTGGGCACCCCCAGCTCTGTACCCCAACAATCATGGCAAATCTTAATTCTCTCCCCATTCCCTGTACTTTCCTGATTGTCCTTACTGCCTGGGAATGGCCCACGGTGACTGCTCCGGGGTGGAGTCCCACCATCTCTGCCTCGCAGCCACGCTGGGACGCAGATGCCCTGGTGGGACCTGGGAATATTTGGGTGACCTACTGTTTGAAACCCGACCTGTTGGATCCACAGAAGCTACTTCCTGAGTTTGGAGGAGAAAGTAAGAAGTGGTGACCGCAGGGCAGGTGCAAGATTTAAGGAGGCACTCACTCTCAGGTCCATGCACATACTGACGCTGCACTTGCTCAAACCCGAGAATCAGCGCCTCCTTAAATTGTGTGCCCTGGGTGCCGGAATTGTGCCAGCCTGGTCCTGGCCCTGCTGGCAGCTCCCCAGTTCCCAGGAGGGGGTTGATGAGCTTCATACCAAAGAATAAAAGCACAGTGAAAGGAGAGAACAGAACCCCTCTGGACGCCATCAAAGAAGAGGCTTGAACGTGGTTCTTTGGGGAGTGTTCGAACCAGAATGTACATTTCAAGATGGAACCAGAACAGGTAAATACAATCAACAGCACGAGCACCGGATGGAAACTTCAAAACCTGTGAGCACAGGCTGCCCGAGGAGGCTGAGGCAGAAGCGCTGGGTCCGAGCCCTCATCTGTGCCCTGTGAGCACACGTGAGCAGGACCACGAAGCAGCAAGAAACAGGAGTCCCCTATGGCTTGTGGGAACCCATCTTCTTAATTTATAGCCGCTTTAGGTAGGAATTGTGTCTGTAGAAAGGCCCCTTTCAATGGGAAGATTGGTGCATTCATTATAATAAATCCTATTTCACAGAGCAACAGAAATGGACTTAATATATAAATTATGCATACATGCACATATCCTAACCACACAAATCATTTGCAAGCTATCAAAGCATCTGCCTGCTGGCACATCCTGACAGCGTGCTCCTTAAATTCTCACCCTCCTTCCTCCCGCCCCCTGTTCCCAATTTCACACGTGGGAGGGCCCAGGTGGGATGCTTTTAGGACTCCCCAGCGGGTTAGAAAGTGGAGTTGGGAAGCGGAAGGTCAAGGTGGAGAAATGGGACTGCAGTGCTACCCGCAAATGCACCACAGACCAGAGGAGGGAGAGCAGGGCTCCATCCTGCCCTTGAGAAGCAGAACCACACCCTCCGAAGGGGAGCCTGTGTGGCTGGGAATTCTGAGCACCCGGTGGCTGGAGGGAGCGGGGGAGCTCTCCCAGCGGCAACCTTGGCGGCATCCCATGGTTTTGCAGGCTGTGCTAGGGCAGAGGGCACAAGAGGAGGGGCACCAAGGACCAGCCTGTGCTCTGCTGCCCTGGCTCTGGTGCAGACACGGATTTTCTCCTCCCACAGACACACGTACAGAATTGCAACAGCTTCAGATTTAGGGATCAGTAAGTACACTTTAGCGGGGGTTCCCAAGGGGAGGGGCCAGGATTGGTGGTGTACAGAGTGTGGGCTGTGGCTTTACTGAGTAGAGCGTGCAATTGATTGGCACAAACTGGGAGGGGGTATAAAGGTTATGGATGGATGATGATATAGGCTGAATTGTGTCCCCCACAAAATTCATGTATCAAGGTTCGAACCCATCATAACTCCAAATGTGACTGTATTTGGAGATAGGGTCTTAAAAGAGGTAATTAAGGTAAAATGAGGTCATATGGGTAGTCCCAAGTCCAATAGGACTGGTGTCTTATAAGAAGAGGAAATTTGGACACAGTCCCATTACAGAGGGAAGATGTGGAGACACAGAGAGAAGATGGCCTACAAGACAAGGAGAAAGGCCTCAGGAGAAACCAACCCTGCCAACACCTTGATACTGGATTTCCAGCCCCCAGGACTGAGAGAAAGTAACTTTCTATTGGTTAAGCCTCCCATCCTGCAGTGCTTTGTTATGGTGACTCAAGCAAACATATAGAAAACCTAGCAAGCACTTGGAGAGGACCTTTGGGGAAAGGCTAGAAGGACCTTAAAGGGGATTTCATCAGTGTTTGCCATGTCCCCCACAGTTTAACACTATTCATTCCCCAGGGCATCTTTAGTAAAGCAGTTATCTCTTGTTAATAAGTTGTGAGGTTGTGTCTGTTTTAGAAAACACAAGGCAGAGACAGCTTCAAGATGGCCGAAGAGTAAGATATGGAGATCACCTTCCTCCCCACAGATACACCAGAAATATATCTACACGTGGAACAACTCCTACAGAACACCTGCTGAACGCTGGCAGAAGACCTCAGACCTCCCAAAAGGCAAGAAACTCCCCACGTACCTGGATAGGGCAAAAGAAAAAGAAAAAACAGAGACGAAAGAATAGGGATGGGATCTGCACCAGTGGGAGGGAGCTGTGAAGGATGAAAGGTTTCCACACACTAGGAGCCCCTTCGCGGGCGGAGACTGTGGGTGGCAGAGGCGGGGAGCTTTGGAACCGCGGAGGAGAGCGCAGCCACAGGGGTGCGGAGGGCAAAGCAGAGAGATTCCCGCACAGAGGATCGGTGCTGACCGGCACTCACCAGCCCAAGAGGCTTGTCTGCTCACCCGCGGGGCGGGCGGGGGCTGGGAGCTGAGGCTCGGGCTTCGGTTGGATCCCAGGGAGAGGACTGGGGTTGCTGTGTGAACACAGCCTGAAGGGGGCTAGTACACCACGGCTGGCTGGGAGGGAGTCCGGGGAAAAGTCTGGACCTGCTGAAGAGGCAAGAGACCATTGTTTCGGGGTGCGCGAGGAGAGGGGATTCAGAGCACCGCCTAAATGAGCTCCAGACATGGGCACGAGCTGTGGCTATCAGCGTGGACCCCAGAGACGGGCATGAGATGCTAAGGCTGCTGCCGCCGCCACCAAGAAGCCTGTGTGCGAGCACAGCTCACTATCCACACCTCCCCTACCGGAGCCTGTGCAGCCCGCCACTGCCAAGGTCCCGGGATCCAGGGACAACTTCCCCAAGAGAACACATGGTGTGCCTCAGGCTGGTGCAACATCATGCCGGCCTCTGCAGCCGCAGGCTCGCCCCGCACTCGGGACCCCTCCCTACCCCCGGCCTGAGTGAGTCAGAGCCCCTGAATCAGCTGCTCCTTTAACCCCATCCCGTCTGGGCGTGAACAGACACCCTCAGGCGACCTACATGCAGAGGCGGGGCCAAATCCAAAGCTGAACGCTGGGAGCTGTGCGAACAGAGAAGGGAAATCTCTCCCAGCAGCCTCAGGAGCAGCGAATTAAATCTCCACAATCAACTTGATGTACCTGCATCTGTGGAATACCTGAATAGACAACGAATCATCCCAAATTGAGGAGGTGGACTTTGGGAGCAACGATATATAATTTTTCCCCTTTTCCCCTTTTTGTGAGTTTGTATGTGTATGCTTCTGTGTGTGATTTTGTCTGTATAGCTTTGCTTCTACCATTTGTCCTAGTGTTCTGTCTGTCCAGTTTTTTTGATGTTTGTTTGTTTTTTTAGTATAGTTTTTAGTGCTTGTTATCTTGTTATTGATGGATTTGTTTTTTGGTTTGGTGGCTCTCTTGTTTCTTTTTTTTTTTTTTTTTTACTATTTAAAAAAATATTTTTTAATACTTTTTATTTTAATAACTTTATTTTATTTTACTTTATTTTATTTTATTTTATGTTGTCTTCTTCTTTCTTTCCTTCTTTTTTTTCCTCCCTTTTATTCTGAGCCATGTGGATGACAGGTTCTGGGTGCTCCAGTCAGGCATCATGGGTGTGCCTCTGAGGTGGGAGAGCCAAGTTAAGAACACAGGCCCACAAGAGACCTCCCAGCTCCAAGTAATATCAAACAGCAAATATTTCCCAGAGATCTCCATCTCAACACCAAGACCCAGCTCCACTCAACGACCAGCAAGCTACAGTGCAGGACACCCTATGCCAAACAACTAGCAAGACAGGACACAACCCCACCCATTAGCAGAGAGGCTGCCTAAAATCATAATAAGGCCACAGACACCCCAAAACACACCACCAGACATGGACCTGTCCACCAGACAGACAAGATACAGACTCATCCACCAGAACACAGGCACTAGTCCCCTCCACCAGGAAGCCTACACAACACACTCAACCAACCTTAGCCACTGGGGACAGACACCAAAAACAACAGGAACTACGAACCTGCAGCCTGAGAAAAGGAGACCCCAAACACAGTAAGTTAAGCAAAATGAGAAGACAGAGACACACACAGCAGATGAAGGAGCAACGCAAAAACCCACCAGACCTACCAAATGAAGAGGAAATAGGCAGTCTACCTGAAAAAGAATTCAGAAAAGGATAGTAAAGATGATCCAAAATCTTGGAAATAGAATGGAGAAAACACAAGAAACGTTTAACAAGGACCTAGAAGAACTAAAGAGCAAACAAACAGTGATGAACAACACAATGAATGAAAATAAAAATTCCCTAGAAGGAATCAATAGCAGAATAACTGAGGCAGAAGAACGGATAAGTGACATGGAAGATAAAATAGTGGTAATAACTACTGCAGAGCAGAATAAAGAAAAAAGAATGAAAAGGATTGAGCACAGTCTCAGAGAATTCTGGGACAACATTTAACGTACCAACATTCGAATTATAGGTTTCCCAGAAGAAGAAGAGAAAAATAAAGGGACTGAGAAAATATTTGAAGAGATTAGAGTTGAAAACTTCCCTAATATGGGAAAGGAAATAGTTAATCAAGTCCAGGAAGTACACAGAGTCCCATACAGGATAAATCCAAGGAAAACAAGCCAAGACACATATTCATCAAACTATCAAAAATTAAATACAAAGGATAAATATTAAAAGCAGCAAGGGAAAAACAACAAATAACACACAAGGGAATCCCCATAAGGTTAACAGCTGATCTTTCAGCAGAAACTCTGCAAGTCAGAAGGGAGTGGCAAGACATATTTAAAGTGATGAAAGGGAAAAACCTACTACCAAGATTACTCTAACCAGCAAGGATCTCATTCGGAATTGATGGAGAAATTAAAATCTTTACAGACAAGCAAAAGCTAAGAGAATTCAGCACCACCAAACCAGCTTTACGACAAATGCTACAGGAACTTCTCTAGGCAGGAAACACAGAGAAGGAAAAGACCTACAATAACAAACCCAAAACAATTAACAAAATGGGAATAAGAACATACATATCGATAATTACCTTAAATGTAAGTGGATTAAATCCTCCAACCAAAAGACAGACTGGCTGAATGGATACAAAAACAACACCCATATATATGCTGTCTAAAAGAGACCCACTTCAGACCTAGGGACACATATAGACTGAAAGTGAGGGAATGGAAAAAGATATTCCATGAAAGTAGAAATCAAAAGAAAGCTGGAGTAGCAATTCTCATATCAGAATAAATAGACTTTAAAACAAAGTCTATTACAAGAGACAAAGAAAGACAATACATAATGATCAAGGGATCAATCCAAGAAGAAGATATAACTATTGTACATATTTATGCACCCAACATAGGAGCACCTCAATACATAAGGCAAATACTAGCAGCCGTAAAAGGGGAAATCGACAGTAACACCCTTATAGTAGGGGACTTTAACACACCACTTTCACCAATGGACAGACATCCAAAATGAAAATAAATAAGGAAACATAAGCTTTAAATGATACATTAAACAAGATGGACTTAATTGATATTTATAGGACATTCCATCCCAAAACAACAGAATACACATTCTTCTCAAGTGCTCATGGAACATTCTCCAGGATAGATCATATCTTGAGTCACAAATCAAGCCTTGGTAAATTTAAGAAAATTGAAATTGTATCAAGTAACTTTTCCAACCACAACGCTATGAGACTAGATATCAATTACAGGAAAAGATCTGTAAAATTACAAACACATGGAGGCTAAACAATACACTACTTAATACCCAAGAGATCACTGAAGAAATCAAAGAGGAAATCAAAATATACCTAGAAAAAATGACAATGAAAACACAATGACCCAAAACCTATAGGATGCAGCAAAAGCAGTTCTAAGGAGGAAGTTTATAGCAATACAATCCTACTTTAAGAAACAAGAAACATCTCAAGTAAACAACCTAACATTACACCTAAAGCAATTAGGGAAACAAGAGCCAAAAAACCCCAAAGTTAGCAGAAGGAAAGAAATCACAAAGATCAGGTCAGAAATAAATGAAAAAGAAATGAAGGAAACAATAGCAAAGATCAATAAAACTAAAAGTTGGTACTTTGAGAAGAGAAACAAAATTGATTAGCCAGACTCATCAAGAAAAAAAGGGAGAAGACTCAAATCAATAGAATTAGAAATGGAGAAGTAACAACTGACACTGCAGAAATACAAAGGATCATGAGAGATTACTACAAGCAACTATATGCCAATAAAATGGACAACCCGGAAGAAATGGACAAATTCTTAGAAAAGCACAACTCTCTAAGACTGAACCAGGAAGAAATAGAAAATATGAACAGACCAATCACCAGCACCGAAATTGAAAGTGTGATTAAAAATCTTCCAACAAACAAAAACCCAGGACCAGATGGCTTCACAGGCGAATTCTATCAAACATTTAGAGAAGAGTTAACACCTATGCTTCTCAAACTCTTCCAAAATAGAGCAGAGGGAGGAACACTCCCAAAGTCATTTACGAGACCACCATCACCCTGATACCAAAACCAGACAAGGATGTCACAAAGAAAGAAAACTACAGGCCAATATCACTGATGAACATAAATACAAAAATCTTCAACAGAATACTAGCAAACAGACTCCAACAGCACATTAAAAGGATCATACACCATGATCAAGTGGGGTTTATCCCAGGGATGCAAGGATTCTTCAATATACGTAAATCAATCAATGTGACACACCATATTAACAAATTGAAGGAGAAAAACCATATGATCTCAATAGATGCAGAGAAAGCTTTTGACAAAATTCAACATCCATTTATGATAAAAGCTCTCCAGAAAGTAGGCATAGAGGGAACTTTCCTCAACATAATAAAGGCCATAAATGACAAACCCACAGGCAACATCATTCTCAATGGTGAAAAACTGAAAACACTTCCACTAAGATCAGGAACAAGACAAGGTTGCCCACTGTCAGCACGATTATTCAACATAGTTTTGGAAGTATTAACCACAGCAATTAGAGAAGAAAAGGAAATAAAAGGAATCCAAATCGGAAAAGAAGAAGTAAATCTCTCACTGTTTGCAGATGACATGCTACTCTACCTAGAGAATCCTAAAGATGCTACCAGAAAGCTACTAGAGCTAATCAATGACTTTGGTAAAGTAGCAGGATACAAAATTAATGCATAGAAACCTCTTGCATTCCTATACACTAATGATGAAAAATCTGAAAGTGAAAACACTCCCATTAAGAAAACACTCCCATTTACCATTGCAACAAAAAGAATAAAATATCTAGGAATAAACCTACCTAAGGAGACAAAAGGCCTGTATGCAGAAAATTATAAGACACTGATGAAAGAAATTAAAGATGATACAAATAGATGGAGAGATCTACCATGTTCTTGGATTGGAAGAATCAACATTGTGAAAATGACTATACTACCCAAAGCAATCTACAGATTCAATGCAATCTCTATCAAACTACCACTGGCATTTTTCACAGAACTAGAACAAAAATTTCACAATCTGTATGGAAACACAAAGGACCCCAAATAACCAAATCAATCTTGAGCAAGAAAAATGGAGCTGGAGGAATCAGGCTCCCTGAGTTCAGACTATACTACAAAGCTACAGTAATCAAGACAGTATGGTTCTGACAAAAACAGAAATATAGACCAATGGAACAGGATAAAAAGCCCAGAGATAAACCCACGCACATATGGTCACCTTATCTTTGATAAAGGAGGCAAGAATATACAGTGGGGAACAAACAGCCTCTTCAATAAGTGGTGCTGGGAAAACTAGACAGCTACATGTAAAAGAATGAAATTAGAACACTCCCTAACACCATACATAAAAATAAACTGAAAATGGATTAAAGACCTAAATGTAAGGCCAGACACTATCAAACTCTTAGAAGTAAACATAAGCAGAACACTCTAAGACATAAATCACAGCAAGATCCTTTTTGACCCACCTCCTAGAGAAATGGAAATAAAAACAAAAATAAACAAATGGCACCTAATGAAACTTCAAAGCTTTTGCACGGCAAAGGAAACTATAAACAAGATGAAAAGACAACCCTCAGAGTGGGAGAAAATATTTGCAAATGAAGCAACTGACAAAGGATTAATCTCCAAGATTTACAAGCTGCTCATGCAGCTCAATAACTAAAAAACAAACAACCCAATCCAAAAATGGGCAGAAGACCTCAATAGACATTTCTCCAAAGAAGATATACAGATTGCCAACAAACACATGAAAGAATGCTAAACATCATTAATCATTAGAGAAATGCAAGTCAAAACTACAATGAGATATCATCTCACACCGGTCAGAATGGGCATCATCAAACAATCTACAAACAATAAATGCTGGAGAGGGTATGGAGAAAAGGGAACCTTCTTGCACTGTTGGTGGGAATGTAAATTGATACAGTCACTATGGAGAACAGTATGGAGGTTCTTTAAAAAGCTACAAATAGAACTACCATACGACCCAGCAATCCCACTACTGGGCATATACCCTGAGATAACCATAATTCAAAAAGATTCATGTACAAAATTTTTCATTGCAGCTGTACTTACAATAGCCAGGACATGGAAGCAACCAAATTGTCCATTAACAGATGAATGGATAAAGAAGATGTGGCACATATATACAATGGAATATTACTGAGCCATAAAAGAAGTGAAATTGAGTTATTTGTAGTGAGATGGATGGACCTAGGGTCTGTCATACAGAGTGAAGTAAGTCAGAAAGAGGAAAACAAATACTGTATGCTAACCCATATATATGGAATCTTAAAAAAATTTTTTTTTAAATGGATCATGAAGAACCTAAGATCAAGACGAGAATAAAGGCACAGACCTACTAGAGAATGGACTTGAGGATACGAGGAGGGGGAAGCTTAAGCTGGGACAAAGTGAGAGAGTGGCATGGACATATATACACTACCAAACCTAAAATAGATAGCTAGTGGGAAGCAGCCGCATAGCACAGGGAGATCAGCTCGGTGCTTTGTGACCACCTAGAGGGGTGGAATAGGGAGGGTGGGAGGGAGGGTGACGCAAGAGGGAAGAGATATGGGAACATATGTTTATGTGTAACTGATTCACTTTGTTACAAAGCAGAAACTAACACACCATTGTAAAGCAGTTAAATTCCAATAAAGATGTTAAAAAAAAAGAAAGAAAACACAAGGCAATGCCGAGTGTGGCCACAGAGGGCGAAGCAAGCTGCCCGTGGGAAATCAGTGCCCACGGGTGACACAGGATGCATCTGCGTGTGCACCCCACATGTCTCCACGATGCTCGCGGCCAGTTCCACGGGCACCCTGACACAGAGTGCTCCTCTCTCATGTGCCCAGGTGGGCTCTTGGACCACAAATCTCAGCCAGCCCCATCCATGCACTTGGGGCACTGGTGCCCCAACCAGCCATGAGACCACGGATGGCAAAGGTCCTCCTCTTGGACTCCCCAAGGACAAGGGTAATAAACAATAAACCTTGCCATGTCGTTCTGATACGCAGTCATGTTTGAGGATCACTGCTTGAAGCAGTGATAGGCCACACACACACACACACACACACACACACACACACACACATCACTTACTCACTCCTTCCAAACTTCCCAGGCTCCGTCTTGCCACCTACCCCCACTCCCCTTACCTCCTGTTAGGATGTGCACAGACATTGCTGACTCTTACATGGACCAGTCTTATTTAAACAGCTTCAACACAACCCTATCCTATGACCCTCGTCAGATCAGCCAAACACCATATTACATGATAGATGAAGCCAGGAACCAGAAGCTTAGAACTTTAATCCTTGACAGGAGCAATCGTTTTCCCTATGACCTTGGCCACGCCTCTGCATTCCTCAGTGTCTCATTTCCTTCACTGGTAATATAGAAGTATTAAAACCTCACATCTGCCAACATAAGCAAAAATATATACACTAAATATATTGAGCTGGGAAATAAATTTTGAAGGAACTTCAGGAGGATTAGATCTACAGCTTCCTATATTAGACCTGGGGGAATCCTTCAGCCCTGCTGAATTAAAATACAGACATGTGGTTCTATAATTTATGAAAAACTATACAATATGGATAGATTATTTTCATCTTCTTGGAAGCATGATCCTGCCTGAAGGTGCAAATTTGGACCAGGCGGTCTTTCAAATCTTCCTTTGGGCTTACTTAGAGGTATACTATATATTGATGACCTAAGGCTTTTCCTCAGACTTTCAGACCCAATGCATCACTTGCGTACAATGGCAGGAGATGTGGGAGTTTTAAAAATATCCACCTCCTCTTTCATTTCTCCACCTTTGCTTCTCTACCACTTCATCTTTTGTGGCTTTTTGTGAACTCCATGTGCAACCGCAGTGCCGTCCTAATCCCTGAACATGAAAGGCTTCAGGGCAGAGAATGTGGCCATCCTCCCGTGATGGAGGATTCGTCAGCTCAGCATCAGTGGCTGGTTTTCCCCCTCCCTTCTGCCTTTACTGCTCCCCAACCAGAAGTCAACACTGGTCCCTTGGGGAATATAGGTCCCCACCCCCAAGTCTCAGCATCCCCACCCTAATGGGCAGACCCAGCGGGCTCCTGTCTTTGATCCCCCACCTTGTTTCCTGCTGCCTTGAATTCTTATCCCTCCTCCAGATCCCAGCCCTCTGCCAACCTCTGGATGTCACATGGTCCAGAGCTGGGAGGCTACCCTGGTTGTATCTACAAAAGTGCAAATGCAACCTAATTCTACAAACCGTTCCTAGAAACATTTCTTTATCACAATGCTTCATTCATGTGTTTGCTGTTTACACAAATCTAGTCTCTCCTTGATTTTAAGTCTCTTGAAAGAGAATGACACCATCCCACCCAGTACACTCTTCCACTGACCCCGCCCAGCATGGCGTCAGCTCCCAACACTACTTTCCAACAAATAAGTATCCTATTGGTCACTGAGTGTGACTGTTGCTATATAAAGAAAACTCTTTTTTTTTCTATAAAATTAGATTCACTTTCCAAAGCTAATGTGTAAGAATTTTCTCTTTTGAAAAGGAGAAAAGAGGATATTTCAAAAATCTCTGTGCTATTAAGACAACTTTTTAAAACATTTCAAAAAATTGCTGGCCATTACAAAGAATGAAATAATACCATATGCAGCAACATGGGTGGACCTGGAGATTATCATACTAAGTGAAGTAAGTCAGACAGAGAAAGAAAAATATCATATGATATCACATGTGCAGAATCTAAAAGAATGATACAAATGAACTTTTTTACAAAACAGAAACAGACTCACAGACTTAGAGAATGAACTTATGGTTACCAGGGGAGAATGGTGGAAGGTGAGGTGGGTAGGGATAATTAGGGAGTTTGGGCTTGACATGTACACACTGCTATATTTAAAATAAATAACCAACAAGGACCTACTGTAAATTAATTAATTAATTGCTGGCAAGAGATTGACTTGTCGTAAACCTCCATGACTGTGTTTTACTGCTTTTTTAAAGAAAAACATAGATTAATAGAAATATTCGGTAATGGCCTTCCAAGGTTTTAGTAAATATCGCACAGCTGCCGTCCTGCCCCTGCTACCTCACCCCTGCCCAACATGTGGGTTCCCCACCTTCTGTGCTCTAGAGCAACGGTCCCCAACCCTTTTGGTACCAGGGGCCAGTTTAGTGGAAGACAATTTTTCTAAGGACTGGTGGCGGGGGGGGGAGAGGAGCGCGGGGCAGGGATGGTTCAGGCGGTAATGCGAGCGGTGGGGAGAGGCACTGAAGCTTCGCTCGCTCGCTGCTCACTTCCTGCTGTGCGGCCCGGTTCCTAACAGGCCGTGGACTGGTACTGGTCCGCAGCCCGGGGGTTCGGGACCCCTGCTCTAGAGGTCACCCTTAACTGGCCACTCTGGATGATATATGTGTACATTTTATTATTTCTGGAAGGCATTGCAAGTTTGTTATCTTTGAGCTTTCTCTTCTCTCCCACCCACCCCATAGCTCTCTGTCTTAGCTAAAATAACTTGAGTTTACTTACCCAACCTTCCACCCCACCTTGACCCTTGGTGAGGTCACTCTTTATTTACAAAAGGCTCCACCAGCAGAAGAGAAAGGGGGATTAGATGGGAGACGGACACATACGGGTCAAACCCCTCTGCCACGATTCTGTGGACCCTCTCTCTTGTCTCTTCTTCTAATTTCAAGTGCAACAGTCTTACCTGAAGCTGCTACTGTTCTCAAGGTTTAAATCAATCCCAGTTTAGGGACTTCCCTGACGGTCCGGTGGTTAAGACTTCACTTCCCAGTGCAGGGGCTGAGGGTTCGATCTCTAGTCGGGGAGCTAAGATCCCACATGCCTCATGGCCAAAACACCAAAACATAAAACAGAAGCAATATTGTAACAAATTCAATAAAGACTTTAAAAGTGGTCCACATCAAAAAAAATCTTTAAAATAAAAAAGATTTTTAAATCACTCCCTGCTTATAGATGAAAAGGTCATCTTACCACCTGCGGTCCCTTTTAGCCCAATTAAATGTCCAAGCCGGTCCCCGGGATGGGCCTCCTGGACAGCTCCCAGAGCCAGCGTGCCACACCCTGCAGTGTGCTCTTTGATGGAAAGGTCAGTGGGTGTTTGTATTCAAAGAGCCCCTTCTCAGAAGGCCAACGTTGGGGCCTGCTGGGAGGGCTGTCCCATCTCGGCAGCTGTGACAGCATTCAGAATCGTGCTTTGTTGCGTCCTTAATTATTCTCCCTGTCTTTCCTTCCTACACAGGTGAACTCCTCCAGTTCACTCTCCAACAACTGTACTCAAATTTTCAAATCAGTGATTCTGCAGAGCCATGCCACTTGTCCGGCATTACAGGCTGAATTGTGGCCCCCATTCCCCGCCCCAAACCCCAATTCGTACATTGAAGTCCTAACACCCATGTGACTGTACTTGCAGATGGGGCTTTTAGTGATGTAATCAAGGTGAAATGAAGTCATATGGATGGACCCTAATCTAATATGGCTGGAGTCCTTATGAGAAGAGGAGATTAGGACACAGACACACACAGAGGGATGACCTCGTGAGGACACAGGGAGGAAATGGCATCTACATCCAAGGAGAGAGGTCCCAGGAGACCAACCCTGCTGACACTTTGATCTTGGACTTCCAGCCTCCAGACGGTGAGATAATAAATGTCGGTTGTTTAAGCCATCCAGTGTGTGGTCCTGTGTTATGGAAGCTCAAGCAGACTTGGACACTGGACCATGGCTGAGGTTCTTTCTATGGAGGACGCTCCAGTGGCCACCCCAGACCCGCGCCCTCCCAGGACGGAAGCCTTGATTCCCCGGCTGCTGAGTGTCGGTGGTCGTGATGGACTCAGCCCCATACTCAGTCCCCCGGGGAGCCTGCTCTCAAACCAAGGGAGCTGCCTCACCCAAAGCCGCTATGCCATGCCGGAGACACAGCCACATCCAGCAAGGGCCTGGCCCCCTTGTCGCAATTCAGGACAATGCTGCAGGGTTATCCATCCCAGCTCTGAAGCTTTCTGTGGGATCTGCTGGAATCACAGCCCACATGCCCCCTCTGCTCCACCCTGGCCTTCACTCTGTCGACTGGAAAAAAGAAAAGCACAACCTAAAAGTTCAGAATGACATTTTATTTGGCAGGCAAAGCTGAGGATTTAAGCCTGGGACGCAGCATCTCAGATCACTCTGAAGGACTGCTCTGAAGAGGTCAGGGAGGATCCAGGATATACAGGAGTTTTTGCAACAAAGACCAGGTAGTCAGAACATCAAAAGATTACTGTTAATTAAAGAAAACCAGATATCTCAAGTGAATGACTTTAGTGCTTTTCTGTGTATGGGGAGATGCAAGAGTCTGGGCTCATTGAAATCACTCCTTTGATACGCACCTTAACCACCTAGGGCCAGTATCCTGCTTTTCTCCGTCCTGAATCCCCTCACAGTGCACAGCTGGGGGCGGCTGCAGTGGCTGAGAGCTGGGCAGTGGACAGCCCATTTGTCTCCCTCCTGAGTTCCCTCAGGGCTCACCGAGGGGGTGGATGTAGTAGCGTGATGGCTGCGACATCCTTTGTTTACTGATATGCCAGGCAGCCCTTTTTCACTCACAACTCCCACATGGCTATGATGACAGGACACCCCCTCGATCACCCTGAGAATATTTTAACCTCCACCTCAGAGTCTACTTACAGGTACAACCTGACACAGACAGTTGTGATGGGAGAAAGCAGACCCTGACCTGGGGTTGGGAGCTGGACCACCTGCTGGCCAGCTGGCCGGGAGAACCCCCAACGGCAGCAGGTGGAGCACGGAGGCCCCTGGGGCGCAGCCACACGGTGGCTGAAGCATTCACCCTGGTGAGGTGGGGTGCTACCCCTGCAGAAGCGAGCACGCAGGGTAAGGAGACGCATGTCAGGCTTTCGAGACGTAGGCAGGAAAGCGTAACCATATTGACAGCAGAATGCGTTGGCTGTTGCTGAGGAAATCAAGCATTGGAGAAAAATAAGGCAAGGCTGGGTGATTAATTAGGAATTGAAGACTAAGTGTGAAGCCAAGGGCACCGGGGAGACTGAGGTTCGCAAGACCGCAAAGCAGAAAAGAGACTGCAGCAGGGAGAGAGCTGCAGAGATCTGCAGTTTCCCTTGAATCTTGGCCTGAACAGTGATCTATGCAAAAGTCACTCCCTGATGCCGAAGTGGAAGCAACCTCCCAGCACTGGGGAAGAGCCCCTGAAGAATCCCTGGAGGTCCCACGGAACTGGAAACCGTGCCCGTTCCCACCAGGCAAAGAGGAGCAATCTTGGGCATGGGCTCAAGGCCTCAACGGCCCATGCCTTAGTGACAGCGTTAAACCAGTCCCAGAGTAAAGACTGTTCTTGGCTCACATAACAAAGCCTGACAGCAAGCCTCAGAAGACTCACACCGATCCACAGGTGACCTACTCGTGTACCAGGAAAATAACCCAACGCTCTTTGGAAGAATGCAGTAAAGCCCGGCACCCGACAATCTGATATTCATAGCGTCTGGCATCAAAAACTCACCTGGCATATACCAAAAGAACAGGAAAATACAATTAGTTCACTTCGTAGAAACTGATCGCAAAGGGGATGGCATTAGTAGGCTCTCCCTCCTATGTCTCTGCTCCACGATCCTTTATGTGGGACTCTGCAATGCACACTTCAGCTTGGCCAGCCACTCGTTTCCAGAGTCAGCCACGAGGGAGCACGGGAGGGATGCTTCAAGGATGGAGGAGGAAGGAGAGATGTGTTCCTTCCCGTTTCTTTCTTGCTCTTCCTGCTTGATTCCTGGTCCTCTCGGTGGCAGCACCTCTTCACCCCAGCAGCGCAACTCCTCCTGGCTGGATCTCCCTGGTGGTTTTGCCTACGTTTGCAGAACAAGCCTCACCGGGCTCCTTCCAGACACACCAGCCCGAGCCACGCTGCACCCCCATCCTCAGAGGTCTGAAGCTCAGCTCCGCGAGGCCCTTCCTCTAAAGCTTCTAAGTGTTCATAATCCCAATTCTTCCCTTTGTTCCCTCAGCCCCAAGGGTGGGCGCTGCTTCCCATACTTGCTTCCTCTAGGACACCTTAAGGTTTTCTTTTTGCTCCTCTGGTCCCTAGTCAACAGCTCTACTCATTATCAATTTTTATACCAACTCCAATCTGAGCAAAAACTGGTGTGATTTCTGCCTCCTGATGAAGCCCGCCTGGATAGCCGCTTAGGCGCCTCGTTACAGTTAGCGCTCACAAAACTGAATAAGGTAGGGAATTCTAGTAACCTCGTTTTTTCAGATAAAGAACCTGTGGTTCAGAGAAATTGGTAATTCGCCTGAAGTCCCACAGTTAGTAACTGTAAAGGTTTGTTTCTAGAAACAAGCAGCATGACTCCAAAATGCGTGTGCTGCCCGCATGGCAGCCTGTAATGATAAGATGCCTGGACGCACTGGTATCGGGGGAGTGTCCGTCAGAGGCCAGAGAGGGCTTAGGAGGATTCGTAAATACTACACACGCTCAGCCCGTGATCACGAGAGCACCCAGGAGAAGTCCTCGGGGTCATGTGGGATGAAATGAGTCTTGCATCTCAGACAGTGTCTACGTGAGAAACCCCAAGTGATCCGGAAATAAAAATACCAGGGAACAGGTGGTTTAGTTGTTGTTACTCACCCACGATATAACTTTCAATTCCCTGAGTTCAGACAATCCACCTGTTTTCCCTCAAGAGAAAAAAAAAATAGTTTATATGGTAGTAAAATTTTAAAATTTGATCAAATTTCTTCTTGGGTGTATAACCTGGTGGATACCACTGTCTCATTCCGTCAAACCCCTTAATAGAGCCCTTTCCTTGTACCAAGTGTTGTTCAGGACAAAGATCTGGAGTGGGGGGCGGGCGGTGTGTACGCATGTGTGTGTCCCAAGGGCTGGAGAAAGGGGCAGACAGAAAGTAAACAATCATAACGTATTCCCAGTGGCACCTTCTAAGTCAAACAGCATTTAAGTGGGTCATGAAAGAATTATATATGGTGCCCACTCTCTGGACCTAATGCATATGTCAATAGATGCTGGGAAATTGCGCTAGAATCTTGCAAGATGAAAGCAAGATTGTCCACATTTGATCTCCTGCAAAACCTTCCTGTCATTTTAGTCATTTCAAGACAGTAAAGCATTAGCATAAAAAGTAAGTTCACTCCATTTAATATGAACACTTGCTTTAAATAATTCCAAATACTAAATCCCACCAAAGAACCTATTACCAATATAGTAAAAATTAGAAAAAAATCTCAGTCAGTTCAATTCAGTGAAATAAAGTCTTTAGAAAAATTTAATTCCCTAATTAAGCAGCTGGCCGGGTGGGGAGGACGAATGCAATGTTCTCCCCACAGTGGCTGCAGAGTTACTAAGCTCATAGATGAGGTATTCTGACTAAGACATAATTACGGAGAAGGAAGGCTAAAAATGCATAAATGCCATCATATACTCCTGATGATTCACTTCGAAAGTCAACTCCAGAAGAAAAGTTCCAGAAAATTCTCATATCTCAAAGAATTTCCCTAAGTGCCTGATGAGCTGAGAATTTGATTCCCATTGTGTAACAGGTACAATCCATTTTTTAAATAAATTAAGTATATTATTTTTTCATAACAATGAGATCTGATATTTACAATTAAAAAAAGAAAAGAAGTGTAGTGTAGATGTCTCCTGCTGTCATCATTCCTTTCAGCATCTGAGGATGGAACTTTTTCACATATAATTCTGTTAGTCGATGTTGAAACTCTTACTTCCAAGTAGTTTTGTCATTTTTATGAAGATGAAACGTTGAAGATAATTAAGTTAGAATACTTAAGTGGTAACAATCTAAATGCAAGGAAAGTAGCGGCTCCCCATGCCCACAAAAAGATCAGTGGGATGAAAAACATTCACAGGTCATAGTTATTTGATGTGGAATGCACCCACGTTCTTACTTTGAATTGTAGCTCAACTATAATAATGCTTGTCCATTTTATTAAAATTAGCCACACAATAAACAGGTGAATATTGGATCCACTTCCAGTTAAATAACAACACCGATTTCAAAGAAGGATTTCAAGAAAAAAAAATGTGTTTAAGTTGGGAAACCAAGAATTTTTCCTTTATAAATTGTTTTAATTAATAACAGCTTTCAGTGTCACAAGTAATTTGCCTTTTGAAGTATGGAAAATTCACCTTGATCCATGAAAGCTACGTTTTTCTACTCTAAAAATATTAACCTCCTGTGGAGTCAAATTTAGATGAGCATCTTCACGTTTGCGTGAGGTTTAACTTTATTTTCTAAAGAGGGAGTCTGAAGCATGCTCATTTTTACATCCCCCTGTGTGTGCAGAGGTAGAGCAGAGAGAGTCCTCTTGCTCAGGCTTATTTTGGTTGTGAAAAGTAACAACCATATCCAGCTCGCTTAAGCCCGAGAGGATTGATGGCAGGGAAGCATCCCGCCTCCTAGAAGTCAAGGGCAAGATGAGGATGAACACAGAAGGCTGGGGGTGGGGGGTGGAGGCTGCTAGGGAACCAGGAAGCACTAGTGATTGGCTTCTACCCTCTTTCACTGCAAACTGGGCTTCTCGGCTACTCAAGGCCCACGTGGATGGAAGATGACCACTGCAAGCCCAAGTTCACGTGTAGTGATCCCAGCCACATTTGGTCTCTGTGTGTACGTGTGGTCAGATTTCCCAGAAATCAGCCCAGCGTGGGGTACACCCCTGGATGAATCAGCTATGCCTGGGATGTGGTCATGTACCAGAATCATGTTCCCCAGGAGCCCTCCCTGAGCCTGGCAGCACGTCCTTAAAAGGGGGCTGGTCAGACAGCCCGTCAGCTACTCACAGAAATAAACGCCCCCTTTGAAGCCTCAGAGTGACTGGATTCTAACGCCAAGGAAACCTGGGGTTGACGCCCTGTGGAGCCCAAGTTCCTAAAGAGGAAGCAACTGGCCCTGGAGCAAAATGACTGATCCTGGGTCACGACCACGCCACACTGTACAGGATGCTTAGCACCCCTGGCCCACCCAGTAAATGCCAAAGGGGCCCCTCCTGGTCACTGTGACCCTGAACCTGCCCACTTTGCTTTAAGTACTTCCTCAGAGCACAGCACTGCATCCTGTTGAAAAGCACTGATTTTCAGTCCAAACTTCTTGAAACACACAGGGAGGGCTCCCAAGCCCTTAAGTAAGGTGCAAAATACTGCAAGCTATTTAGTATAAGACAGCTGTCTCTGCCAGCCTACCGGCTCTGCGAGATTAAGCAAATACCCTAACCTCCCTGAACTGTGGCTCCTCACCATCTAAAAAATTAATTAAGTGACACTTGCCCTATAAACGTATTGTGAGGATTAAGTGAAATTAGGTATTAGGTTAAACCATGGGAAGCGTCTGGTTTCGTAGGTCAATTGCAGTTGAATATCTGCAATTTCATAGGGCTCAGACTGACACCCCAGGGCTTTAGCACTGCGCCTGGAACCTAAGAAGAGCTCAATAAATGGTAAATATGAACCCTACAAGGACGTAAGTTAAACTTGTATTGTGCAAAATACAATAAAAAAAAATAATTTCTAGGTAAGGACTTCGTGTCCCAGCCTCCAACCTTGGACAGAATATATAGCACATGCCATGAACTAAGGTATAAACAATGATGGGAAGACAGTATCCTTTGGGGAAATTTTAGTTAAATGCTATCTGTGACAGCTCGTGACAATCAGAAGAGCGAAAAGGAGGCACCTTCCCAGTGGAGCCTTAGAGCATGGTGGCCAGCTGTCCTCCGTTTATAGGAGATGCTGGAGAAAGCTAGAGAAAGTCATCTGTGATGACTCAACAGTCATCCCCAGGAAGACAAAACAAAGCCTTCCTCTCCTCTCCAGAAGCAAGGAAGTGGGGCTGCGATTGGTAGCTGAAGGGATTGTGGACTTGGAGATGATTTTCATTTTTCTTGTTTCAGCCTTACCTTTTGCATCATTTTGCATAAAAGAAACAGCTTTTCTTTCAAGCTTCCCAAGGTCCTCATCACTTGCATACAAAGGCCACCTTCTGGCCCTTCAACTGGCCAGCAGGTCAGGAAAGCCCAGAGTGTGTGAATTGCCTGGGTACAGCGGGAGAAAGTTCCTTGGCACTTTTCCACTTGCAGTTAACTTTTAATTAAAAGGTAAAAGAGACATTAATTATTGGTTAACAAATTTCAATCTCTATTCAGACAAGGGAATTAATGTGTCTTAAAAAGATCTCGATAATTATTTCTTGCAGTTTAGAAAAGGGGTGATGATAAAAGTATTCCTCTGCCCCTACTCTCCCCTTCGGGTTTCAAGAAGCTTGAATGTCAGGGCAGCCATACCCAACTCCTGTTGGAGCATTCAAGATTTAAAGGCCCCTTTATAGAAAACTTCAGGAGGTGGGGCACGTCCCCCAGTGGAAAGGGAAGCTGTTGGCAGGCTGGTCACCTTAGGAAGCTGGTCCTGCACTAGACTCCCTTCCAGATCATTCTTTTCTTAAGTTTATTCCTGCTTTGCCCCCCACAGAGCTTGGCTTTCTAAATGCAGGTAGGAATACCACAAAGTCAGGAAGGATTTTCTCCACATTCAGAGGTTGCTAGAGCTCAAAGAAAAATGTTCCCAGGTAGGAAAACAAGGCAACCTCTCCCCTCATCACCTTAACAGATCTCATGTTGCAGAGCTGGCCAGTGGAGAGAAATGCTTCTCTACCCCTCTTCCTGTGTTATTTATACTTTGTGATTTTTTTC